>NC_141163.1:9216907-9250907 GCF_053477565.2 Lygodium microphyllum | reverse complement strand
TTGTCTTAGAGAGCAGACATTGTACTTTGGTAGTCTATTGCTTATAGTTGATGGACATATCTATACTTTGGTATTCTCTTTTTATTTTACCATTGTTTTGGCTAAATTTTGGGGGTTGATTTGTAGTCATTTACATCAGCCTATTCTCTTGGATTTTACATTGGTATAGTGTCATTATGGATGGTTCTTTGAATGGTAGTGCTATTTTCAATATTGAAAAGCTTGATGGCATAAATTTCACCTATCGGAAGATACAAATACTATAGGTACTTGTTCAAAATAAGTAGGTTAGTCCTTTGAAAACCAAGAGTGTAAAGCTTGAAGGCATTAATCTTAGGATATTTAAGATGAGTTGGATGAACTATGTAAATCTACTCTTATATTATCATTGTCTAAATGGTTTTATTTCAATGTTGTGGCATCTGAAGATAATGCTTGGTAATTATGGAAAAATATATACAATTTTTTTAAGTGTGGGAGCCTCTCGCTTAACTGCCAAGACCCATGGACTACTTATTGCTTCAAGTGTTTCAAGACAAGTGCAATGGCTACCTCTCACATAGTTGTACATGCTCTCATACCTAGGAGTGTAGTGAGCTTGCCTCCATGCTCGATGAAGTTGCCTTCTCCCTCAAGCACTCCGGTAGCTCCACAATCTAAGATGCAAGCTCCGATCCTCAAGCTCCAAGCTCCATACTCCATTGTCATGCGTGAGACAAAGAAGAGAAGAAGAAGGAGAAGAGCTTCTCCACCGTGGTCTCTCACCCTCACACACACACTCCCTCTCTCTCAAGGACAAGCTCAAGCAAGCAAGAATAAGAAGAAAAAGAGAAGAAGAGAGCTAATTTTTACCATACACAAGAATGAGCTTCTTCATTCAATTTTTGTCTTTTTATAAACAACCCTAATCCCTTTGAGCATCCATAGCCTAGGTCCTCTTTTTCTATCCCCTTCCTATTTGCATCGTGCCTTCTATAAAAATGTCAGATCTAGAGCATGGCTATGGAGGTTGAAAGAGGAAGAGTGAGCTCATGAGGTATCAAACATCAAGACCAAATGTCACACAAGTGAATTAGGTTCCAAGATGGAAGCTTGGACTCATAAACACAATCTTGTGAGTTGACAATGACACAAACACTTTGCTGGAAGTACAAAAGTACTATGACATTACATTCAAAAAGAGAGCAAGTGCAATGCTTTATAGGAATAGACTAGGCTGCACTTTCCACCACTGCATATGGGATTCTACATCCTGAGCCCACATTGCTCCATATACAAAGAGGCTAAGGTAGGTGTGATTGCCAATACCTCAACACCCCTCCTCAATCACAACTAGAGAAGTACAGTGTGTAGAGGCTTTAGTGATCAACCACTTGCAAAGTGTGGGCATACCACAAACATGGTAAACACTAGAGGCTGTCACAGAAAAGGCTAAGTGTGGGTACCAAAGACATGGTGGACATCCAAAGGTTGTAACAAGGGCCTTACAGAGGCCATAGTACAAGGTTTACATGAGGAGTTTACAAGCTTATGTCAGAAGCATTAGGGCTAGGCAATACAAGACTAAAAAAGTCTATCAGAATAGAAGGACTAATGAGGCTCCTTCTCTAGGTGGTCTTCTTCTTCTTCTTCTTCCTCCTCTTCTTCTTCTTCTTCTTCTTTTGCTCCATGGCCTTCTTCTTCTTTAACAGCAACTAGATAGGCCTTTTGGGACCTCTTCTTGGCATCACAGAATTTCTCCGTGTGCCTGATCCTTTTGCAGAAGCCACATATCAGTTAATCTTTCTTGCCCTTGTATCTGGTACCTACATATAACATTTGTTCATCTTTAGAGGTGCTTGGTTCTTCTTTGGATTTTACCTTCTTTTCTTCTTCTAGTAGGGAGGCCTTAATGTCAACCAGTTTAGAACTAGGCATGTTGATCAATGTAGTTGATAAATTATTATAGTTAGAAGGCAGGTCTTTTAGCAACACACCAATACAAATATATTCATCTATCTTGAGATAAATTCCTATAAGCTGACTTAAGAGACTTTCTATGTAGCTTAAGTGAGTTGCAAGAGATGTGTTTGATTTCATATCTAGCTTGAAAAATTCAATCAATAATCCATACTTAGATGACTTTGATTGTATACCAAACAAAGTATCTAATCTCTTCCATGTATCATTAGAGGTTTTACATGTATCCACATGGTGGACGTAGCTATCATCCAATCCCAGCTTAATGATAGCCCGTGCTTTGTCATCATTCACTACCTATTTGTTTGCATTTTCTCAATAAAAATTGAGAGCATATGCAGACAAGTTCAAGGAAGAAATTAAAAATTTTAAGAATGATTGTTTAGCATCACTTACTAATTCATGTTGCTAGCAGCCAATTTCTTCTACTTGCTACCTCCCTACCCACGAAAATTGTTCAATGATTTCGAGTGTTGTGGGGATACTAATAGTATGGTGTGCATGAATTTTTTGATATTTTTGGTTTAAAAATAAATGCTATTATATATATAATTATAATATACAAATGTGGTGGATTATGGTACAGGGTTACTTTGCCAAGATCTGAGCCATTGATAGAAGTCAAAATGGTATTGGAGTGTAGTGTATGTGTTAAGAAGTTGTCATAATTTTACAATTAGTGTTAAATATGCTATAACACTAAGTACTACACATCCTTGATTTAATCTACTCAAAACATAGAGCTTTTCTTTGAGAATTTTGTCAAATAAGGGAAGGTCTAAGAGAAATCCAACTAGCATGACTCCTCCTCATACAATGGCAAGCACTTGGAGGAAAGTCGGAGCTACATACGTTGGGTAATTTTGAGGGTTCCATATGGCTCATCTTTGCTCTGAAATGGTCATGGGCTAACTTCAGATTCCAGCCATTGAGACTCTCATAATGTACCATACTTTCTCAAATGAGCTACCATCCTTAACTTTCTCTTCTAGTGCTAATAATTGCTCAATGGTTTGGGGGCATAATGCATTATGGAATGTGGGGACCAAATTATGTTCCTTAGCCTTCTCATTTGGGATGAGTCTAAAGGTTATCCATGTGATCACCATAGCGCTGACCTATTCTTGATCTTCCCAAGATAGTGGGCATGCTAAGAATTCATCAAATTCCTCTAGGAGGATTCCAATATTGGATTGGGCATAGATGATGTGAGCAAGGAATATGATTTTATCACTCAATTCCTTAAGGCAAGCAATCACTACTTGATTTTTGTCTTGGGCAATTTCCACTACAATGTCTTCTTAGCTACAAGTTAGGTTTCAACCAAGCTAGAGGCTTTGGTTAGGTTAGCTTGACAAGAGTTGTGGACTCACTTGGGCTCATCGGTTTTGTGCTAGTATCACTATTTCTCAAGGTATTATGAATCTTTTCTTTGGCGGATTTGGTGGGTTAGTGTGATTGTTATATCTCCATCTCTTGATGGAAAGTAGTACCTATTGAGTCACTGGGTTTGAAATATGTAGCGATTGAGGGCAACTATTGTTTTAGATCTTGGGTTTATTTGAAAGGACTCTTGGGGTTAAGGGACTTGTGTGTCTCTGGTTCGTTGTGGATGTGTCTACAAGGACTATGATTCTTCCCCTTTAGAGCCCCTATTAAGGGTTTCTTTAGGAGGTACGGACTCTTGGCCTAAATCTTTGGGATTATTACTCTTTTATACTCTAGCAGTATGAGGCAAGGGTGCGGGCAAGTCACTTTGCTTTGCATTCTAAGAGTCGTGCTAGGAAAAAATAAGGAGATAAATTAGGTTTTATGTCACACAGCTGTGGAATACACCACTTGAAGAAGTTAATATTGTAGTGAAGTGAAGCATTTTGATCCAAAAGTATCGAGTCTTGGGTAAGGTAAATTACATATGCAATAACATACATGATTCCTACTCCTAGCTTGCCAACCATGTGTAGATCTCCTTCTACAAGGAGTTTATATCAATATCATTGGTGGTAAAGGGGCTTGCACCTACACAATACTATATTTACTTCACACATCGTGACTACAAATTTGTATATTGTAGGTGGTGGGCACCCATCATTGTTACTTTATTCTTTATTCTTTCAGTGACCATTGAATAAGGAAAGGGTAGTCACACATTGTGACTATTTGACTTCCCACGTATGGCATCTCTCTCTCTTGCTCTCTTGCTCCATCTACCATAGCTCTTGCTTTTGCTTGTATACTTCCATTTGGACTCTATCTTTCAACTAGTATTAGACCCAACCATTGGAGGGGCTTCTTCATCCTTTTAGCTAAAGGTTTCATGGCAACCATTATTTCTTCCTCCTGAGGTATGTGCATTGAGTCTTTCTTTCTATCAGCTTGTTACTCCCAACTTCCTAGGGCTCTGTTGAGCGCCTTATTATAAGTACTTATTAAGCTAAGGAGTAACCATTCTATCCATTGTGGCTATATACAAAGCATGCTTCAAAAGTTATGGATAGTTATGGCAGCTTGACAGCACTGGCCATAACTTTTGCATACAATATTGGTTTCAAGTGTTCTATAGCTAGAAACAAAGAGCGGACAAGAGCTACAAATTTGAGTACTCACAAAGTTGATTTTGTGCAATTTTGAGTTCTCTATTTCACATAAAAAAAACAATTCTATTTTGGACGGCAAACAATGAGCTCCATTATGCATGTTTGATGCTTTGGGAATTCTATTTTGGTGCCCACATGGTATGATTATGCCTTAGAATGCTATTTGGATTGTTTAGAGCTTGATTAGCTCAATTTTTTAGAGGTTCATCATTGTAATAATAGTTTGGGTAGAAAGTTATTAACAGTAATTTTATACCTATTGAGGCTTGATGCTATTTGGGTATGCCACTTACATGCATTGATGTCTAGCATTGAAACTTGGACCCAGATATGATTATGGATGGCTTTGCTACTCGAATTTGAGCCACATTGGATGTTTTGGATCTTTGGCTTTATACTTCAATTGCTTTAGTCATTGACATTATGGGTTTGAAGACTTGGGTTTCATGCTCTCGTGGATGCATCTTGGATTTTCAATAGTCATTACTTCATGTCTTGAGCTTGTATTGCTTATTTGGCATTTGGATGTGCTTCAATGGAAGTTACTTGATATTGGTATAGAGCTTTGGATTCTTTATGTTGTTGAGCTTGGTTCTTTGAGATAGTGGGACTCTTGGTTCATGTATATGCTCTCTTGTATGCTATTAGACACAATTACCTCTACTTGTGGGCTGATTTGATTTTGTATGCTTTGGATACCGACACTTATATCTGACAATAGTTTATTAGTGATGTATATGCTTATGGGATATATGGTTGACTGGCACTTTGAGTTTTGATAGTCTTTGGTACTTGTGGTCTATGCTTACTCACTACTAGTTGCATTTTGTGTATCTTAGTTGCTACTCAGATATCCTTGGCAATCAAAGCTTGCTTTCTTGGCTATTTTCCCATAGTTGGATTGACATATATTGATGTCTTTATTTCAACATTGTTGTAATTACAGTTTTTAGCATTGTCTTAGAGAGCAGACATTGTACTTTGGTAGTCTATTGCTTATAGTTGATGGACATATCTATACTTTGGTATTCTCTTTTTATTTTACCATTGTTTTGGCTAAATTTTGGGGGTTGATTTGTAGTCATTTACATCAGCCTATTCTCTTGGATTTTACATTGGTATAGTGTCATTATGGATGGTTCTTTGAATGGTAGTGCTATTTTCAATATTGAAAAGCTTGATGGCATAAATTTCACCTATCGGAAGATACAAATACTATAGGTACTTGTTCAAAATAAGTAGGTTAGTCCTTTGAAAACCAAGAGTGTAAAGCTTGAAGGCATTAATCTTAGGATATTTAAGATGAGTTGGATGAACTATGTAAATCTACTCTTATATTATCATTGTCTAAATGGTTTTATTTCAATGTTGTGGCATCTGAAGATAATGCTTGGTAATTATGGAAAAATATATACAATTTTTTTAAGTGTGGGAGCCTCTCGCTTAACTGCCAAGACCCATGGACTACTTATTGCTTCAAGTGTTTCAAGACAAGTGCAATGGCTACCTCTCACATAGTTGTACATGCTCTCATACCTAGGAGTGTAGTGAGCTTGCCTCCATGCTCGATGAAGTTGCCTTCTCCCTCAAGCACTCCGGTAGCTCCACAATCTAAGATGCAAGCTCCGATCCTCAAGCTCCAAGCTCCATACTCCATTGTCATGCGTGAGACAAAGAAGAGAAGAAGAAGGAGAAGAGCTTCTCCACCGTGGTCTCTCACCCTCACACACACACTCCCTCTCTCTCAAGGACAAGCTCAAGCAAGCAAGAATAAGAAGAAAAAGAGAAGAAGAGAGCTAATTTTTACCATACACAAGAATGAGCTTCTTCATTCAATTTTTGTCTTTTTATAAACAACCCTAATCCCTTTGAGCATCCATAGCCTAGGTCCTCTTTTTCTATCCCCTTCCTATTTGCATCGTGCCTTCTATAAAAATGTCAGATCTAGAGCATGGCTATGGAGGTTGAAAGAGGAAGAGTGAGCTCATGAGGTATCAAACATCAAGACCAAATGTCACACAAGTGAATTAGGTTCCAAGATGGAAGCTTGGACTCATAAACACAATCTTGTGAGTTGACAATGACACAAACACTTTGCTGGAAGTACAAAAGTACTATGACATTACATTCAAAAAGAGAGCAAGTGCAATGCTTTATAGGAATAGACTAGGCTGCACTTTCCACCACTGCATATGGGATTCTACATCCTGAGCCCACATTGCTCCATATACAAAGAGGCTAAGGTAGGTGTGATTGCCAATACCTCAACACCCCTCCTCAATCACAACTAGAGAAGTACAGTGTGTAGAGGCTTTAGTGATCAACCACTTGCAAAGTGTGGGCATACCACAAACATGGTAAACACTAGAGGCTGTCACAGAAAAGGCTAAGTGTGGGTACCAAAGACATGGTGGACATCCAAAGGTTGTAACAAGGGCCTTACAGAGGCCATAGTACAAGGTTTACATGAGGAGTTTACAAGCTTATGTCAGAAGCATTAGGGCTAGGCAATACAAGACTAAAAAAGTCTATCAGAATAGAAGGACTAATGAGGCTCCTTCTCTAGGTGGTCTTCTTCTTCTTCTTCTTCCTCCTCTTCTTCTTCTTCTTCTTCTTTTGCTCCATGGCCTTCTTCTTCTTTAACAGCAACTAGATAGGCCTTTTGGGACCTCTTCTTGGCATCACAGAATTTCTCCGTGTGCCTGATCCTTTTGCAGAAGCCACATATCAGTTAATCTTTCTTGCCCTTGTATCTGGTACCTACATATAACATTTGTTCATCTTTAGAGGTGCTTGGTTCTTCTTTGGATTTTACCTTCTTTTCTTCTTCTAGTAGGGAGGCCTTAATGTCAACCAGTTTAGAACTAGGCATGTTGATCAATGTAGTTGATAAATTATTATAGTTAGAAGGCAGGTCTTTTAGCAACACACCAATACAAATATATTCATCTATCTTGAGATAAATTCCTATAAGCTGACTTAAGAGACTTTCTATGTAGCTTAAGTGAGTTGCAAGAGATGTGTTTGATTTCATATCTAGCTTGAAAAATTCAATCAATAATCCATACTTAGATGACTTTGATTGTATACCAAACAAAGTATCTAATCTCTTCCATGTATCATTAGAGGTTTTACATGTATCCACATGGTGGACGTAGCTATCATCCAATCCCAGCTTAATGATAGCCCGTGCTTTGTCATCATTCACTACCTATTTGTTTGCATTTTCTCAATAAAAATTGAGAGCATATGCAGACAAGTTCAAGGAAGAAATTAAAAATTTTAAGAATGATTGTTTAGCATCACTTACTAATTCATGTTGCTAGCAGCCAATTTCTTCTACTTGCTACCTCCCTACCCACGAAAATTGTTCAATGATTTCGAGTGTTGTGGGGATACTAATAGTATGGTGTGCATGAATTTTTTGATATTTTTGGTTTAAAAATAAATGCTATTATATATATAATTATAATATACAAATGTGGTGGATTATGGTACAGGGTTACTTTGCCAAGATCTGAGCCATTGATAGAAGTCAAAATGGTATTGGAGTGTAGTGTATGTGTTAAGAAGTTGTCATAATTTTACAATTAGTGTTAAATATGCTATAACACTAAGTACTACACATCCTTGATTTAATCTACTCAAAACATAGAGCTTTTCTTTGAGAATTTTGTCAAATAAGGGAAGGTCTAAGAGAAATCCAACTAGCATGACTCCTCCTCATACAATGGCAAGCACTTGGAGGAAAGTCGGAGCTACATACGTTGGGTAATTTTGAGGGTTCCATATGGCTCATCTTTGCTCTGAAATGGTCATGGGCTAACTTCAGATTCCAGCCATTGAGACTCTCATAATGTACCATACTTTCTCAAATGAGCTACCATCCTTAACTTTCTCTTCTAGTGCTAATAATTGCTCAATGGTTTGGGGGCATAATGCATTATGGAATGTGGGGACCAAATTATGTTCCTTAGCCTTCTCATTTGGGATGAGTCTAAAGGTTATCCATGTGATCACCATAGCGCTGACCTATTCTTGATCTTCCCAAGATAGTGGGCATGCTAAGAATTCATCAAATTCCTCTAGGAGGATTCCAATATTGGATTGGGCATAGATGATGTGAGCAAGGAATATGATTTTATCACTCAATTCCTTAAGGCAAGCAATCACTACTTGATTTTTGTCTTGGGCAATTTCCACTACAATGTCTTCTTAGCTACAAGTTAGGTTTCAACCAAGCTAGAGGCTTTGGTTAGGTTAGCTTGACAAGAGTTGTGGACTCACTTGGGCTCATCGGTTTTGTGCTAGTATCACTATTTCTCAAGGTATTATGAATCTTTTCTTTGGCGGATTTGGTGGGTTAGTGTGATTGTTATATCTCCATCTCTTGATGGAAAGTAGTACCTATTGAGTCACTGGGTTTGAAATATGTAGCGATTGAGGGCAACTATTGTTTTAGATCTTGGGTTTATTTGAAAGGACTCTTGGGGTTAAGGGACTTGTGTGTCTCTGGTTCGTTGTGGATGTGTCTACAAGGACTATGATTCTTCCCCTTTAGAGCCCCTATTAAGGGTTTCTTTAGGAGGTACGGACTCTTGGCCTAAATCTTTGGGATTATTACTCTTTTATACTCTAGCAGTATGAGGCAAGGGTGCGGGCAAGTCACTTTGCTTTGCATTCTAAGAGTCGTGCTAGGAAAAAATAAGGAGATAAATTAGGTTTTATGTCACACAGCTGTGGAATACACCACTTGAAGAAGTTAATATTGTAGTGAAGTGAAGCATTTTGATCCAAAAGTATCGAGTCTTGGGTAAGGTAAATTACATATGCAATAACATACATGATTCCTACTCCTAGCTTGCCAACCATGTGTAGATCTCCTTCTACAAGGAGTTTATATCAATATCATTGGTGGTAAGGGGGCTTGCACCTACACAATACTATATTTACTTCACACATCGTGACTACAAATTTGTATATTGTAGGTGGTGGGCACCCATCATTGTTACTTTATTCTTTATTCTTTCAGTGACCATTGAATAAGGAAAGGGTAGTCACACATTGTGACTATTTGACTTCCCACGTATGGCATCTCTCTCTCTTGCTCTCTTGCTCCATCTACCATAGCTCTTGCTTTTGCTTGTATACTTCCATTTGGACTCTATCTTTCAACTAGTATTAGACCCAACCATTGGAGGGGCTTCTTCATCCTTTTAGCTAAAGGTTTCATGGCAACCATTATTTCTTCCTCCTGAGGTATGTGCATTGAGTCTTTCTTTCTATCAGCTTGTTACTCCCAACTTCCTAGGGCTCTGTTGAGCGCCTTATTATAAGTACTTATTAAGCTAAGGAGTAACCATTCTATCCATTGTGGCTATATACAAAGCATGCTTCAAAAGTTATGGATAGTTATGGCAGCTTGACAGCACTGGCCATAACTTTTGCATACAATATTGGTTTCAAGTGTTCTATAGCTAGAAACAAAGAGCGGACAAGAGCTACAAATTTGAGTACTCACAAAGTTGATTTTGTGCAATTTTGAGTTCTCTATTTCACATAAAAAAAACAATTCTATTTTGGACGGCAAACAATGAGCTCCATTATGCATGTTTGATGCTTTGGGAATTCTATTTTGGTGCCCACATGGTATGATTATGCCTTAGAATGCTATTTGGATTGTTTAGAGCTTGATTAGCTCAATTTTTTAGAGGTTCGTCATTGTAATAATAGTTTGGGTAGAAAGTTATTAACAGTAATTTTATACCTATTGAGGCTTGATGCTATTTGGGTATGCCACTTACATGCATTGATGTCTAGCATTGAAACTTGGACCCAGATATGATTATGGATGGCTTTGCTACTCGAATTTGAGCCACATTGGATGTTTTGGATCTTTGGCTTTATACTTCAATTGCTTTAGTCATTGACATTATGGGTTTGAAGACTTGGGTTTCATGCTCTCGTGGATGCATCTTGGATTTTCAATAGTCATTACTTCATGTCTTGAGCTTGTATTGCTTATTTGGCATTTGGATGTGCTTCAATGGAAGTTACTTGATATTGGTATAGAGCTTTGGATTCTTTATGTTGTTGAGCTTGGTTCTTTGAGATAGTGGGACTCTTGGTTCATGTATATGCTCTCTTGTATGCTATTAGACACAATTACCTCTACTTGTGGGCTGATTTGATTTTGTATGCTTTGGATACCGACACTTATATCTGACAATAGTTTATTAGTGATGTATATGCTTATGGGATATATGGTTGACTGGCACTTTGAGTTTTGATAGTCTTTGGTACTTGTGGTCTATGCTTACTCACTACTAGTTGCATTTTGTGTATCTTAGTTGCTACTCAGATATCCTTGGCAATCAAAGCTTGCTTTCTTGGCTATTTTCCCATAGTTGGATTGACATATATTGATGTCTTTATTTCAACATTGTTGTAATTACAGTTTTTAGCATTGTCTTAGAGAGCAGACATTGTACTTTGGTAGTCTATTGCTTATAGTTGATGGACATATCTATACTTTGGTATTCTCTTTTTATTTTACCATTGTTTTGGCTAAATTTTGGGGGTTGATTTGTAGTCATTTACATCAGCCTATTCTCTTGGATTTTACATTGGTATAGTGTCATTATGGATGGTTCTTTGAATGGTAGTGCTATTTTCAATATTGAAAAGCTTGATGGCATAAATTTCACCTATCGGAAGATACAAATACTATAGGTACTTGTTCAAAATAAGTAGGTTAGTCCTTTGAAAACCAAGAGTGTAAAGCTTGAAGGCATTAATCTTAGGATATTTAAGATGAGTTGGATGAACTATGTAAATCTACTCTTATATTATCATTGTCTAAATGGTTTTATTTCAATGTTGTGGCATCTGAAGATAATGCTTGGTAATTATGGAAAAATATATACAATTTTTTTAAGTGTGGGAGCCTCTCGCTTAACTGCCAAGACCCATGGACTACTTATTGCTTCAAGTGTTTCAAGACAAGTGCAATGGCTACCTCTCACATAGTTGTACATGCTCTCATACCTAGGAGTGTAGTGAGCTTGCCTCCATGCTCGATGAAGTTGCCTTCTCCCTCAAGCACTCCGGTAGCTCCACAATCTAAGATGCAAGCTCCGATCCTCAAGCTCCAAGCTCCATACTCCATTGTCATGCGTGAGACAAAGAAGAGAAGAAGAAGGAGAAGAGCTTCTCCACCGTGGTCTCTCACCCTCACACACACACTCCCTCTCTCTCAAGGACAAGCTCAAGCAAGCAAGAATAAGAAGAAAAAGAGAAGAAGAGAGCTAATTTTTACCATACACAAGAATGAGCTTCTTCATTCAATTTTTGTCTTTTTATAAACAACCCTAATCCCTTTGAGCATCCATAGCCTAGGTCCTCTTTTTCTATCCCCTTCCTATTTGCATCGTGCCTTCTATAAAAATGTCAGATCTAGAGCATGGCTATGGAGGTTGAAAGAGGAAGAGTGAGCTCATGAGGTATCAAACATCAAGACCAAATGTCACACAAGTGAATTAGGTTCCAAGATGGAAGCTTGGACTCATAAACACAATCTTGTGAGTTGACAATGACACAAACACTTTGCTGGAAGTACAAAAGTACTATGACATTACATTCAAAAAGAGAGCAAGTGCAATGCTTTATAGGAATAGACTAGGCTGCACTTTCCACCACTGCATATGGGATTCTACATCCTGAGCCCACATTGCTCCATATACAAAGAGGCTAAGGTAGGTGTGATTGCCAATACCTCAACACCCCTCCTCAATCACAACTAGAGAAGTACAGTGTGTAGAGGCTTTAGTGATCAACCACTTGCAAAGTGTGGGCATACCACAAACATGGTAAACACTAGAGGCTGTCACAGAAAAGGCTAAGTGTGGGTACCAAAGACATGGTGGACATCCAAAGGTTGTAACAAGGGCCTTACAGAGGCCATAGTACAAGGTTTACATGAGGAGTTTACAAGCTTATGTCAGAAGCATTAGGGCTAGGCAATACAAGACTAAAAAAGTCTATCAGAATAGAAGGACTAATGAGGCTCCTTCTCTAGGTGGTCTTCTTCTTCTTCTTCTTCCTCCTCTTCTTCTTCTTCTTCTTCTTTTGCTCCATGGCCTTCTTCTTCTTTAACAGCAACTAGATAGGCCTTTTGGGACCTCTTCTTGGCATCACAGAATTTCTCCGTGTGCCTGATCCTTTTGCAGAAGCCACATATCAGTTAATCTTTCTTGCCCTTGTATCTGGTACCTACATATAACATTTGTTCATCTTTAGAGGTGCTTGGTTCTTCTTTGGATTTTACCTTCTTTTCTTCTTCTAGTAGGGAGGCCTTAATGTCAACCAGTTTAGAACTAGGCATGTTGATCAATGTAGTTGATAAATTATTATAGTTAGAAGGCAGGTCTTTTAGCAACACACCAATACAAATATATTCATCTATCTTGAGATAAATTCCTATAAGCTGACTTAAGAGACTTTCTATGTAGCTTAAGTGAGTTGCAAGAGATGTGTTTGATTTCATATCTAGCTTGAAAAATTCAATCAATAATCCATACTTAGATGACTTTGATTGTATACCAAACAAAGTATCTAATCTCTTCCATGTATCATTAGAGGTTTTACATGTATCCACATGGTGGACGTAGCTATCATCCAATCCCAGCTTAATGATAGCCCGTGCTTTGTCATCATTCACTACCTATTTGTTTGCATTTTCTCAATAAAAATTGAGAGCATATGCAGACAAGTTCAAGGAAGAAATTAAAAATTTTAAGAATGATTGTTTAGCATCACTTACTAATTCATGTTGCTAGCAGCCAATTTCTTCTACTTGCTACCTCCCTACCCACGAAAATTGTTCAATGATTTCGAGTGTTGTGGGGATACTAATAGTATGGTGTGCATGAATTTTTTGATATTTTTGGTTTAAAAATAAATGCTATTATATATATAATTATAATATACAAATGTGGTGGATTATGGTACAGGGTTACTTTGCCAAGATCTGAGCCATTGATAGAAGTCAAAATGGTATTGGAGTGTAGTGTATGTGTTAAGAAGTTGTCATAATTTTACAATTAGTGTTAAATATGCTATAACACTAAGTACTACACATCCTTGATTTAATCTACTCAAAACATAGAGCTTTTCTTTGAGAATTTTGTCAAATAAGGGAAGGTCTAAGAGAAATCCAACTAGCATGACTCCTCCTCATACAATGGCAAGCACTTGGAGGAAAGTCGGAGCTACATACGTTGGGTAATTTTGAGGGTTCCATATGGCTCATCTTTGCTCTGAAATGGTCATGGGCTAACTTCAGATTCCAGCCATTGAGACTCTCATAATGTACCATACTTTCTCAAATGAGCTACCATCCTTAACTTTCTCTTCTAGTGCTAATAATTGCTCAATGGTTTGGGGGCATAATGCATTATGGAATGTGGGGACCAAATTATGTTCCTTAGCCTTCTCATTTGGGATGAGTCTAAAGGTTATCCATGTGATCACCATAGCGCTGACCTATTCTTGATCTTCCCAAGATAGTGGGCATGCTAAGAATTCATCAAATTCCTCTAGGAGGATTCCAATATTGGATTGGGCATAGATGATGTGAGCAAGGAATATGATTTTATCACTCAATTCCTTAAGGCAAGCAATCACTACTTGATTTTTGTCTTGGGCAATTTCCACTACAATGTCTTCTTAGCTACAAGTTAGGTTTCAACCAAGCTAGAGGCTTTGGTTAGGTTAGCTTGACAAGAGTTGTGGACTCACTTGGGCTCATCGGTTTTGTGCTAGTATCACTATTTCTCAAGGTATTATGAATCTTTTCTTTGGCGGATTTGGTGGGTTAGTGTGATTGTTATATCTCCATCTCTTGATGGAAAGTAGTACCTATTGAGTCACTGGGTTTGAAATATGTAGCGATTGAGGGCAACTATTGTTTTAGATCTTGGGTTTATTTGAAAGGACTCTTGGGGTTAAGGGACTTGTGTGTCTCTGGTTCGTTGTGGATGTGTCTACAAGGACTATGATTCTTCCCCTTTAGAGCCCCTATTAAGGGTTTCTTTAGGAGGTACGGACTCTTGGCCTAAATCTTTGGGATTATTACTCTTTTATACTCTAGCAGTATGAGGCAAGGGTGCGGGCAAGTCACTTTGCTTTGCATTCTAAGAGTCGTGCTAGGAAAAAATAAGGAGATAAATTAGGTTTTATGTCACACAGCTGTGGAATACACCACTTGAAGAAGTTAATATTGTAGTGAAGTGAAGCATTTTGATCCAAAAGTATCGAGTCTTGGGTAAGGTAAATTACATATGCAATAACATACATGATTCCTACTCCTAGCTTGCCAACCATGTGTAGATCTCCTTCTACAAGGAGTTTATATCAATATCATTGGTGGTAAAGGGGCTTGCACCTACACAATACTATATTTACTTCACACATCGTGACTACAAATTTGTATATTGTAGGTGGTGGGCACCCATCATTGTTACTTTATTCTTTATTCTTTCAGTGACCATTGAATAAGGAAAGGGTAGTCACACATTGTGACTATTTGACTTCCCACGTATGGCATCTCTCTCTCTTGCTCTCTTGCTCCATCTACCATAGCTCTTGCTTTTGCTTGTATACTTCCATTTGGACTCTATCTTTCAACTAGTATTAGACCCAACCATTGGAGGGGCTTCTTCATCCTTTTAGCTAAAGGTTTCATGGCAACCATTATTTCTTCCTCCTGAGGTATGTGCATTGAGTCTTTCTTTCTATCAGCTTGTTACTCCCAACTTCCTAGGGCTCTGTTGAGCGCCTTATTATAAGTACTTATTAAGCTAAGGAGTAACCATTCTATCCATTGTGGCTATATACAAAGCATGCTTCAAAAGTTATGGATAGTTATGGCAGCTTGACAGCACTGGCCATAACTTTTGCATACAATATTGGTTTCAAGTGTTCTATAGCTAGAAACAAAGAGCGGACAAGAGCTACAAATTTGAGTACTCACAAAGTTGATTTTGTGCAATTTTGAGTTCTCTATTTCACATAAAAAAAACAATTCTATTTTGGACGGCAAACAATGAGCTCCATTATGCATGTTTGATGCTTTGGGAATTCTATTTTGGTGCCCACATGGTATGATTATGCCTTAGAATGCTATTTGGATTGTTTAGAGCTTGATTAGCTCAATTTTTTAGAGGTTCGTCATTGTAATAATAGTTTGGGTAGAAAGTTATTAACAGTAATTTTATACCTATTGAGGCTTGATGCTATTTGGGTATGCCACTTACATGCATTGATGTCTAGCATTGAAACTTGGACCCAGATATGATTATGGATGGCTTTGCTACTCGAATTTGAGCCACATTGGATGTTTTGGATCTTTGGCTTTATACTTCAATTGCTTTAGTCATTGACATTATGGGTTTGAAGACTTGGGTTTCATGCTCTCGTGGATGCATCTTGGATTTTCAATAGTCATTACTTCATGTCTTGAGCTTGTATTGCTTATTTGGCATTTGGATGTGCTTCAATGGAAGTTACTTGATATTGGTATAGAGCTTTGGATTCTTTATGTTGTTGAGCTTGGTTCTTTGAGATAGTGGGACTCTTGGTTCATGTATATGCTCTCTTGTATGCTATTAGACACAATTACCTCTACTTGTGGGCTGATTTGATTTTGTATGCTTTGGATACCGACACTTATATCTGACAATAGTTTATTAGTGATGTATATGCTTATGGGATATATGGTTGACTGGCACTTTGAGTTTTGATAGTCTTTGGTACTTGTGGTCTATGCTTACTCACTACTAGTTGCATTTTGTGTATCTTAGTTGCTACTCAGATATCCTTGGCAATCAAAGCTTGCTTTCTTGGCTATTTTCCCATAGTTGGATTGACATATATTGATGTCTTTATTTCAACATTGTTGTAATTACAGTTTTTAGCATTGTCTTAGAGAGCAGACATTGTACTTTGGTAGTCTATTGCTTATAGTTGATGGACATATCTATACTTTGGTATTCTCTTTTTATTTTACCATTGTTTTGGCTAAATTTTGGGGGTTGATTTGTAGTCATTTACATCAGCCTATTCTCTTGGATTTTACATTGGTATAGTGTCATTATGGATGGTTCTTTGAATGGTAGTGCTATTTTCAATATTGAAAAGCTTGATGGCATAAATTTCACCTATCGGAAGATACAAATACTATAGGTACTTGTTCAAAATAAGTAGGTTAGTCCTTTGAAAACCAAGAGTGTAAAGCTTGAAGGCATTAATCTTAGGATATTTAAGATGAGTTGGATGAACTATGTAAATCTACTCTTATATTATCATTGTCTAAATGGTTTTATTTCAATGTTGTGGCATCTGAAGATAATGCTTGGTAATTATGGAAAAATATATACAATTTTTTTAAGTGTGGGAGCCTCTCGCTTAACTGCCAAGACCCATGGACTACTTATTGCTTCAAGTGTTTCAAGACAAGTGCAATGGCTACCTCTCACATAGTTGTACATGCTCTCATACCTAGGAGTGTAGTGAGCTTGCCTCCATGCTCGATGAAGTTGCCTTCTCCCTCAAGCACTCCGGTAGCTCCACAATCTAAGATGCAAGCTCCGATCCTCAAGCTCCAAGCTCCATACTCCATTGTCATGCGTGAGACAAAGAAGAGAAGAAGAAGGAGAAGAGCTTCTCCACCGTGGTCTCTCACCCTCACACACACACTCCCTCTCTCTCAAGGACAAGCTCAAGCAAGCAAGAATAAGAAGAAAAAGAGAAGAAGAGAGCTAATTTTTACCATACACAAGAATGAGCTTCTTCATTCAATTTTTGTCTTTTTATAAACAACCCTAATCCCTTTGAGCATCCATAGCCTAGGTCCTCTTTTTCTATCCCCTTCCTATTTGCATCGTGCCTTCTATAAAAATGTCAGATCTAGAGCATGGCTATGGAGGTTGAAAGAGGAAGAGTGAGCTCATGAGGTATCAAACATCAAGACCAAATGTCACACAAGTGAATTAGGTTCCAAGATGGAAGCTTGGACTCATAAACACAATCTTGTGAGTTGACAATGACACAAACACTTTGCTGGAAGTACAAAAGTACTATGACATTACATTCAAAAAGAGAGCAAGTGCAATGCTTTATAGGAATAGACTAGGCTGCACTTTCCACCACTGCATATGGGATTCTACATCCTGAGCCCACATTGCTCCATATACAAAGAGGCTAAGGTAGGTGTGATTGCCAATACCTCAACACCCCTCCTCAATCACAACTAGAGAAGTACAGTGTGTAGAGGCTTTAGTGATCAACCACTTGCAAAGTGTGGGCATACCACAAACATGGTAAACACTAGAGGCTGTCACAGAAAAGGCTAAGTGTGGGTACCAAAGACATGGTGGACATCCAAAGGTTGTAACAAGGGCCTTACAGAGGCCATAGTACAAGGTTTACATGAGGAGTTTACAAGCTTATGTCAGAAGCATTAGGGCTAGGCAATACAAGACTAAAAAAGTCTATCAGAATAGAAGGACTAATGAGGCTCCTTCTCTAGGTGGTCTTCTTCTTCTTCTTCTTCCTCCTCTTCTTCTTCTTCTTCTTCTTTTGCTCCATGGCCTTCTTCTTCTTTAACAGCAACTAGATAGGCCTTTTGGGACCTCTTCTTGGCATCACAGAATTTCTCCGTGTGCCTGATCCTTTTGCAGAAGCCACATATCAGTTAATCTTTCTTGCCCTTGTATCTGGTACCTACATATAACATTTGTTCATCTTTAGAGGTGCTTGGTTCTTCTTTGGATTTTACCTTCTTTTCTTCTTCTAGTAGGGAGGCCTTAATGTCAACCAGTTTAGAACTAGGCATGTTGATCAATGTAGTTGATAAATTATTATAGTTAGAAGGCAGGTCTTTTAGCAACACACCAATACAAATATATTCATCTATCTTGAGATAAATTCCTATAAGCTGACTTAAGAGACTTTCTATGTAGCTTAAGTGAGTTGCAAGAGATGTGTTTGATTTCATATCTAGCTTGAAAAATTCAATCAATAATCCATACTTAGATGACTTTGATTGTATACCAAACAAAGTATCTAATCTCTTCCATGTATCATTAGAGGTTTTACATGTATCCACATGGTGGACGTAGCTATCATCCAATCCCAGCTTAATGATAGCCCGTGCTTTGTCATCATTCACTACCTATTTGTTTGCATTTTCTCAATAAAAATTGAGAGCATATGCAGACAAGTTCAAGGAAGAAATTAAAAATTTTAAGAATGATTGTTTAGCATCACTTACTAATTCATGTTGCTAGCAGCCAATTTCTTCTACTTGCTACCTCCCTACCCACGAAAATTGTTCAATGATTTCGAGTGTTGTGGGGATACTAATAGTATGGTGTGCATGAATTTTTTGATATTTTTGGTTTAAAAATAAATGCTATTATATATATAATTATAATATACAAATGTGGTGGATTATGGTACAGGGTTACTTTGCCAAGATCTGAGCCATTGATAGAAGTCAAAATGGTATTGGAGTGTAGTGTATGTGTTAAGAAGTTGTCATAATTTTACAATTAGTGTTAAATATGCTATAACACTAAGTACTACACATCCTTGATTTAATCTACTCAAAACATAGAGCTTTTCTTTGAGAATTTTGTCAAATAAGGGAAGGTCTAAGAGAAATCCAACTAGCATGACTCCTCCTCATACAATGGCAAGCACTTGGAGGAAAGTCGGAGCTACATACGTTGGGTAATTTTGAGGGTTCCATATGGCTCATCTTTGCTCTGAAATGGTCATGGGCTAACTTCAGATTCCAGCCATTGAGACTCTCATAATGTACCATACTTTCTCAAATGAGCTACCATCCTTAACTTTCTCTTCTAGTGCTAATAATTGCTCAATGGTTTGGGGGCATAATGCATTATGGAATGTGGGGACCAAATTATGTTCCTTAGCCTTCTCATTTGGGATGAGTCTAAAGGTTATCCATGTGATCACCATAGCGCTGACCTATTCTTGATCTTCCCAAGATAGTGGGCATGCTAAGAATTCATCAAATTCCTCTAGGAGGATTCCAATATTGGATTGGGCATAGATGATGTGAGCAAGGAATATGATTTTATCACTCAATTCCTTAAGGCAAGCAATCACTACTTGATTTTTGTCTTGGGCAATTTCCACTACAATGTCTTCTTAGCTACAAGTTAGGTTTCAACCAAGCTAGAGGCTTTGGTTAGGTTAGCTTGACAAGAGTTGTGGACTCACTTGGGCTCATCGGTTTTGTGCTAGTATCACTATTTCTCAAGGTATTATGAATCTTTTCTTTGGCGGATTTGGTGGGTTAGTGTGATTGTTATATCTCCATCTCTTGATGGAAAGTAGTACCTATTGAGTCACTGGGTTTGAAATATGTAGCGATTGAGGGAAACTATTGTTTTAGATCTTGGGTTTATTTGAAAGGACTCTTGGGGTTAAGGGACTTGTGTGTCTCTGGTTCGTTGTGGATGTGTCTACAAGGACTATGATTCTTCCCCTTTAGAGCCCCTATTAAGGGTTTCTTTAGGAGGTACGGACTCTTGGCCTAAATCTTTGGGATTATTACTCTTTTATACTCTAGCAGTATGAGGCAAGGGTGCGGGCAAGTCACTTTGCTTTGCATTCTAAGAGTCGTGCTAGGAAAAAATAAGGAGATAAATTAGGTTTTATGTCACACAGCTGTGGAATACACCACTTGAAGAAGTTAATATTGTAGTGAAGTGAAGCATTTTGATCCAAAAGTATCGAGTCTTGGGTAAGGTAAATTACATATGCAATAACATACATGATTCCTACTCCTAGCTTGCCAACCATGTGTAGATCTCCTTCTACAAGGAGTTTATATCAATATCATTGGTGGTAAAGGGGCTTGCACCTACACAATACTATATTTACTTCACACATCGTGACTACAAATTTGTATATTGTAGGTGGTGGGCACCCATCATTGTTACTTTATTCTTTATTCTTTCAGTGACCATTGAATAAGGAAAGGGTAGTCACACATTGTGACTATTTGACTTCCCACGTATGGCATCTCTCTCTCTTGCTCTCTTGCTCCATCTACCATAGCTCTTGCTTTTGCTTGTATACTTCCATTTGGACTCTATCTTTCAACTAGTATTAGACCCAACCATTGGAGGGGCTTCTTCATCCTTTTAGCTAAAGGTTTCATGGCAACCATTATTTCTTCCTCCTGAGGTATGTGCATTGAGTCTTTCTTTCTATCAGCTTGTTACTCCCAACTTCCTAGGGCTCTGTTGAGCGCCTTATTATAAGTACTTATTAAGCTAAGGAGTAACCATTCTATCCATTGTGGCTATATACAAAGCATGCTTCAAAAGTTATGGATAGTTATGGCAGCTTGACAGCACTGGCCATAACTTTTGCATACAATATTGGTTTCAAGTGTTCTATAGCTAGAAACAAAGAGCGGACAAGAGCTACAAATTTGAGTACTCACAAAGTTGATTTTGTGCAATTTTGAGTTCTCTATTTCACATAAAAAAAACAATTCTATTTTGGACGGCAAACAATGAGCTCCATTATGCATGTTTGATGCTTTGGGAATTCTATTTTGGTGCCCACATGGTATGATTATGCCTTAGAATGCTATTTGGATTGTTTAGAGCTTGATTAGCTCAATTTTTTAGAGGTTCGTCATTGTAATAATAGTTTGGGTAGAAAGTTATTAACAGTAATTTTATACCTATTGAGGCTTGATGCTATTTGGGTATGCCACTTACATGCATTGATGTCTAGCATTGAAACTTGGACCCAGATATGATTATGGATGGCTTTGCTACTCGAATTTGAGCCACATTGGATGTTTTGGATCTTTGGCTTTATACTTCAATTGCTTTAGTCATTGACATTATGGGTTTGAAGACTTGGGTTTCATGCTCTCGTGGATGCATCTTGGATTTTCAATAGTCATTACTTCATGTCTTGAGCTTGTATTGCTTATTTGGCATTTGGATGTGCTTCAATGGAAGTTACTTGATATTGGTATAGAGCTTTGGATTCTTTATGTTGTTGAGCTTGGTTCTTTGAGATAGTGGGACTCTTGGTTCATGTATATGCTCTCTTGTATGCTATTAGACACAATTACCTCTACTTGTGGGCTGATTTGATTTTGTATGCTTTGGATACCGACACTTATATCTGACAATAGTTTATTAGTGATGTATATGCTTATGGGATATATGGTTGACTGGCACTTTGAGTTTTGATAGTCTTTGGTACTTGTGGTCTATGCTTACTCACTACTAGTTGCATTTTGTGTATCTTAGTTGCTACTCAGATATCCTTGGCAATCAAAGCTTGCTTTCTTGGCTATTTTCCCATAGTTGGATTGACATATATTGATGTCTTTATTTCAACATTGTTGTAATTACAGTTTTTAGCATTGTCTTAGAGAGCAGACATTGTACTTTGGTAGTCTATTGCTTATAGTTTATGGACATATCTATACTTTGGTATTCTCTTTTTATTTTACCATTGTTTTGGCTAAATTTTGGGGGTTGATTTGTAGTCATTTACATCAGCCTATTCTCTTGGATTTTACATTGGTATAGTGTCATTATGGATGGTTCTTTGAATGGTAGTGCTATTTTCAATATTGAAAAGCTTGATGGCATAAATTTCACCTATCGGAAGATACAAATACTATAGGTACTTGTTCAAAATAAGTAGGTTAGTCCTTTGAAAACCAAGAGTGTAAAGCTTGAAGGCATTAATCTTAGGATATTTAAGATGAGTTGGATGAACTATGTAAATCTACTCTTATATTATCATTGTCTAAATGGTTTTATTTCAATGTTGTGGCATCTGAAGATAATGCTTGGTAATTATGGAAAAATATATACAATTTTTTTAAGTGTGGGAGCCTCTCGCTTAACTGCCAAGACCCATGGACTACTTATTGCTTCAAGTGTTTCAAGACAAGTGCAATGGCTACCTCTCACATAGTTGTACATGCTCTCATACCTAGGAGTGTAGTGAGCTTGCCTCCATGCTCGATGAAGTTGCCTTCTCCCTCAAGCACTCCGGTAGCTCCACAATCTAAGATGCAAGCTCCGATCCTCAAGCTCCAAGCTCCATACTCCATTGTCATGCGTGAGACAAAGAAGAGAAGAAGAAGGAGAAGAGCTTCTCCACCGTGGTCTCTCACCCTCACACACACACTCCCTCTCTCTCAAGGACAAGCTCAAGCAAGCAAGAATAAGAAGAAAAAGAGAAGAAGAGAGCTAATTTTTACCATACACAAGAATGAGCTTCTTCATTCAATTTTTGTCTTTTTATAAACAACCCTAATCCCTTTGAGCATCCATAGCCTAGGTCCTCTTTTTCTATCCCCTTCCTATTTGCATCGTGCCTTCTATAAAAATGTCAGATCTAGAGCATGGCTATGGAGGTTGAAAGAGGAAGAGTGAGCTCATGAGGTATCAAACATCAAGACCAAATGTCACACAAGTGAATTAGGTTCCAAGATGGAAGCTTGGACTCATAAACACAATCTTGTGAGTTGACAATGACACAAACACTTTGCTGGAAGTACAAAAGTACTATGACATTACATTCAAAAAGAGAGCAAGTGCAATGCTTTATAGGAATAGACTAGGCTGCACTTTCCACCACTGCATATGGGATTCTACATCCTGAGCCCACATTGCTCCATATACAAAGAGGCTAAGGTAGGTGTGATTGCCAATACCTCAACACCCCTCCTCAATCACAACTAGAGAAGTACAGTGTGTAGAGGCTTTAGTGATCAACCACTTGCAAAGTGTGGGCATACCACAAACATGGTAAACACTAGAGGCTGTCACAGAAAAGGCTAAGTGTGGGTACCAAAGACATGGTGGACATCCAAAGGTTGTAACAAGGGCCTTACAGAGGCCATAGTACAAGGTTTACATGAGGAGTTTACAAGCTTATGTCAGAAGCATTAGGGCTAGGCAATACAAGACTAAAAAAGTCTATCAGAATAGAAGGACTAATGAGGCTCCTTCTCTAGGTGGTCTTCTTCTTCTTCTTCTTCCTCCTCTTCTTCTTCTTCTTCTTCTTTTGCTCCATGGCCTTCTTCTTCTTTAACAGCAACTAGATAGGCCTTTTGGGACCTCTTCTTGGCATCACAGAATTTCTCCGTGTGCCTGATCCTTTTGCAGAAGCCACATATCAGTTAATCTTTCTTGCCCTTGTATCTGGTACCTACATATAACATTTGTTCATCTTTAGAGGTGCTTGGTTCTTCTTTGGATTTTACCTTCTTTTCTTCTTCTAGTAGGGAGGCCTTAATGTCAACCAGTTTAGAACTAGGCATGTTGATCAATGTAGTTGATAAATTATTATAGTTAGAAGGCAGGTCTTTTAGCAACACACCAATACAAATATATTCATCTATCTTGAGATAAATTCCTATAAGCTGACTTAAGAGACTTTCTATGTAGCTTAAGTGAGTTGCAAGAGATGTGTTTGATTTCATATCTAGCTTGAAAAATTCAATCAATAATCCATACTTAGATGACTTTGATTGTATACCAAACAAAGTATCTAATCTCTTCCATGTATCATTAGAGGTTTTACATGTATCCACATGGTGGACGTAGCTATCATCCAATCCCAGCTTAATGATAGCCCGTGCTTTGTCATCATTCACTACCTATTTGTTTGCATTTTCTCAATAAAAATTGAGAGCATATGCAGACAAGTTCAAGGAAGAAATTAAAAACTTTAAGAATGATTGTTTAGCATCACTTACTAATTCATGTTGCTAGCAGCCAATTTCTTCTACTTGCTACCTCCCTACCCACGAAAATTGTTCAATGATTTCGAGTGTTGTGGGGATACTAATAGTATGGTGTGCATGAATTTTTTGATATTTTTGGTTTAAAAATAAATGCTATTATATATATAATTATAATATACAAATGTGGTGGATTATGGTACAGGGTTACTTTGCCAAGATCTGAGCCATTGATAGAAGTCAAAATGGTATTGGAGTGTAGTGTATGTGTTAAGAAGTTGTCATAATTTTACAATTAGTGTTAAATATGCTATAACACTAAGTACTACACATCCTTGATTTAATCTACTCAAAACATAGAGCTTTTCTTTGAGAATTTTGTCAAATAAGGGAAGGTCTAAGAGAAATCCAACTAGCATGACTCCTCCTCATACAATGGCAAGCACTTGGAGGAAAGTCGGAGCTACATACGTTGGGTAATTTTGAGGGTTCCATATGGCTCATCTTTGCTCTGAAATGGTCATGGGCTAACTTCAGATTCCAGCCATTGAGACTCTCATAATGTACCATACTTTCTCAAATGAGCTACCATCCTTAACTTTCTCTTCTAGTGCTAATAATTGCTCAATGGTTTGGGGGCATAATGCATTATGGAATGTGGGGACCAAATTATGTTCCTTAGCCTTCTCATTTGGGATGAGTCTAAAGGTTATCCATGTGATCACCATAGCGCTGACCTATTCTTGATCTTCCCAAGATAGTGGGCATGCTAAGAATTCATCAAATTCCTCTAGGAGGATTCCAATATTGGATTGGGCATAGATGATGTGAGCAAGGAATATGATTTTATCACTCAATTCCTTAAGGCAAGCAATCACTACTTGATTTTTGTCTTGGGCAATTTCCACTACAATGTCTTCTTAGCTACAAGTTAGGTTTCAACCAAGCTAGAGGCTTTGGTTAGGTTAGCTTGACAAGAGTTGTGGACTCACTTGGGCTCATCGGTTTTGTGCTAGTATCACTATTTCTCAAGGTATTATGAATCTTTTCTTTGGCGGATTTGGTGGGTTAGTGTGATTGTTATATCTCCATCTCTTGATGGAAAGTAGTACCTATTGAGTCACTGGGTTTGAAATATGTAGCGATTGAGGGAAACTATTGTTTTAGATCTTGGGTTTATTTGAAAGGACTCTTGGGGTTAAGGGACTTGTGTGTCTCTGGTTCGTTGTGGATGTGTCTACAAGGACTATGATTCTTCCCCTTTAGAGCCCCTATTAAGGGTTTCTTTAGGAGGTACGGACTCTTGGCCTAAATCTTTGGGATTATTACTCTTTTATACTCTAGCAGTATGAGGCAAGGGTGCGGGCAAGTCACTTTGCTTTGCATTCTAAGAGTCGTGCTAGGAAAAAATAAGGAGATAAATTAGGTTTTATGTCACACAGCTGTGGAATACACCACTTGAAGAAGTTAATATTGTAGTGAAGTGAAGCATTTTGATCCAAAAGTATCGAGTCTTGGGTAAGGTAAATTACATATGCAATAACATACATGATTCCTACTCCTAGCTTGCCAACCATGTGTAGATCTCCTTCTACAAGGAGTTTATATCAATATCATTGGTGGTAAAGGGGCTTGCACCTACACAATACTATATTTACTTCACACATCGTGACTACAAATTTGTATATTGTAGGTGGTGGGCACCCATCATTGTTACTTTATTCTTTATTCTTTCAGTGACCATTGAATAAGGAAAGGGTAGTCACACATTGTGACTATTTGACTTCCCACGTATGGCATCTCTCTCTCTTGCTCTCTTGCTCCATCTACCATAGCTCTTGCTTTTGCTTGTATACTTCCATTTGGACTCTATCTTTCAACTAGTATTAGACCCAACCATTGGAGGGGCTTCTTCATCCTTTTAGCTAAAGGTTTCATGGCAACCATTATTTCTTCCTCCTGAGGTATGTGCATTGAGTCTTTCTTTCTATCAGCTTGTTACTCCCAACTTCCTAGGGCTCTGTTGAGCGCCTTATTATAAGTACTTATTAAGCTAAGGAGTAACCATTCTATCCATTGTGGCTATATACAAAGCATGCTTCAAAAGTTATGGATAGTTATGGCAGCTTGACAGCACTGGCCATAACTTTTGCATACAATATTGGTTTCAAGTGTTCTATAGCTAGAAACAAAGAGCGGACAAGAGCTACAAATTTGAGTACTCACAAAGTTGATTTTGTGCAATTTTGAGTTCTCTATTTCACATAAAAAAAACAATTCTATTTTGGACGGCAAACAATGAGCTCCATTATGCATGTTTGATGCTTTGGGAATTCTATTTTGGTGCCCACATGGTATGATTATGCCTTAGAATGCTATTTGGATTGTTTAGAGCTTGATTAGCTCAATTTTTTAGAGGTTCGTCATTGTAATAATAGTTTGGGTAGAAAGTTATTAACAGTAATTTTATACCTATTGAGGCTTGATGCTATTTGGGTATGCCACTTACATGCATTGATGTCTAGCATTGAAACTTGGACCCAGATATGATTATGGATGGCTTTGCTACTCGAATTTGAGCCACATTGGATGTTTTGGATCTTTGGCTTTATACTTCAATTGCTTTAGTCATTGACATTATGGGTTTGAAGACTTGGGTTTCATGCTCTCGTGGATGCATCTTGGATTTTCAATAGTCATTACTTCATGTCTTGAGCTTGTATTGCTTATTTGGCATTTGGATGTGCTTCAATGGAAGTTACTTGATATTGGTATAGAGCTTTGGATTCTTTATGTTGTTGAGCTTGGTTCTTTGAGATAGTGGGACTCTTGGTTCATGTATATGCTCTCTTGTATGCTATTAGACACAATTACCTCTACTTGTGGGCTGATTTGATTTTGTATGCTTTGGATACCGACACTTATATCTGACAATAGTTTATTAGTGATGTATATGCTTATGGGATATATGGTTGACTGGCACTTTGAGTTTTGATAGTCTTTGGTACTTGTGGTCTATGCTTACTCACTACTAGTTGCATTTTGTGTATCTTAGTTGCTACTCAGATATCCTTGGCAATCAAAGCTTGCTTTCTTGGCTATTTTCCCATAGTTGGATTGACATATATTGATGTCTTTATTTCAACATTGTTGTAATTACAGTTTTTAGCATTGTCTTAGAGAGCAGACATTGTACTTTGGTAGTCTATTGCTTATAGTTTATGGACATATCTATACTTTGGTATTCTCTTTTTATTTTACCATTGTTTTGGCTAAATTTTGGGGGTTGATTTGTAGTCATTTACATCAGCCTATTCTCTTGGATTTTACATTGGTATAGTGTCATTATGGATGGTTCTTTGAATGGTAGTGCTATTTTCAATATTGAAAAGCTTGATGGCATAAATTTCACCTATCGGAAGATACAAATACTATAGGTACTTGTTCAAAATAAGTAGGTTAGTCCTTTGAAAACCAAGAGTGTAAAGCTTGAAGGCATTAATCTTAGGATATTTAAGATGAGTTGGATGAACTATGTAAATCTACTCTTATATTATCATTGTCTAAATGGTTTTATTTCAATGTTGTGGCATCTGAAGATAATGCTTGGTAATTATGGAAAAATATATACAATTTTTTTAAGTGTGGGAGCCTCTCGCTTAACTGCCAAGACCCATGGACTACTTATTGCTTCAAGTGTTTCAAGACAAGTGCAATGGCTACCTCTCACATAGTTGTACATGCTCTCATACCTAGGAGTGTAGTGAGCTTGCCTCCATGCTCGATGAAGTTGCCTTCTCCCTCAAGCACTCCGGTAGCTCCACAATCTAAGATGCAAGCTCCGATCCTCAAGCTCCAAGCTCCATACTCCATTGTCATGCGTGAGACAAAGAAGAGAAGAAGAAGGAGAAGAGCTTCTCCACCGTGGTCTCTCACCCTCACACACACACTCCCTCTCTCTCAAGGACAAGCTCAAGCAAGCAAGAATAAGAAGAAAAAGAGAAGAAGAGAGCTAATTTTTACCATACACAAGAATGAGCTTCTTCATTCAATTTTTGTCTTTTTATAAACAACCCTAATCCCTTTGAGCATCCATAGCCTAGGTCCTCTTTTTCTATCCCCTTCCTATTTGCATCGTGCCTTCTATAAAAATGTCAGATCTAGAGCATGGCTATGGAGGTTGAAAGAGGAAGAGTGAGCTCATGAGGTATCAAACATCAAGACCAAATGTCACACAAGTGAATTAGGTTCCAAGATGGAAGCTTGGACTCATAAACACAATCTTGTGAGTTGACAATGACACAAACACTTTGCTGGAAGTACAAAAGTACTATGACATTACATTCAAAAAGAGAGCAAGTGCAATGCTTTATAGGAATAGACTAGGCTGCACTTTCCACCACTGCATATGGGATTCTACATCCTGAGCCCACATTGCTCCATATACAAAGAGGCTAAGGTAGGTGTGATTGCCAATACCTCAACACCCCTCCTCAATCACAACTAGAGAAGTACAGTGTGTAGAGGCTTTAGTGATCAACCACTTGCAAAGTGTGGGCATACCACAAACATGGTAAACACTAGAGGCTGTCACAGAAAAGGCTAAGTGTGGGTACCAAAGACATGGTGGACATCCAAAGGTTGTAACAAGGGCCTTACAGAGGCCATAGTACAAGGTTTACATGAGGAGTTTACAAGCTTATGTCAGAAGCATTAGGGCTAGGCAATACAAGACTAAAAAAGTCTATCAGAATAGAAGGACTAATGAGGCTCCTTCTCTAGGTGGTCTTCTTCTTCTTCTTCTTCCTCCTCTTCTTCTTCTTCTTCTTCTTTTGCTCCATGGCCTTCTTCTTCTTTAACAGCAACTAGATAGGCCTTTTGGGACCTCTTCTTGGCATCACAGAATTTCTCCGTGTGCCTGATCCTTTTGCAGAAGCCACATATCAGTTAATCTTTCTTGCCCTTGTATCTGGTACCTACATATAACATTTGTTCATCTTTAGAGGTGCTTGGTTCTTCTTTGGATTTTACCTTCTTTTCTTCTTCTAGTAGGGAGGCCTTAATGTCAACCAGTTTAGAACTAGGCATGTTGATCAATGTAGTTGATAAATTATTATAGTTAGAAGGCAGGTCTTTTAGCAACACACCAATACAAATATATTCATCTATCTTGAGATAAATTCCTATAAGCTGACTTAAGAGACTTTCTATGTAGCTTAAGTGAGTTGCAAGAGATGTGTTTGATTTCATATCTAGCTTGAAAAATTCAATCAATAATCCATACTTAGATGACTTTGATTGTATACCAAACAAAGTATCTAATCTCTTCCATGTATCATTAGAGGTTTTACATGTATCCACATGGTGGACGTAGCTATCATCCAATCCCAGCTTAATGATAGCCCGTGCTTTGTCATCATTCTTTTGCCAAGTAACTGCAAGGTCCATATCCCGAGGCTTCTTCTCCTTGAAATTAGTAATGGCCCAAAGACCCTTCTTCATCAAGATGAGCTTGATGCAGGTTTGCCAAGTGTGGAACCCGACCCCTTTGAATCGAACAGTTGGAGAGTCTTTGCCCATGTTGGAGCAGCAAATCAGCATCAAAACTCTCAAATTTGAGAAACATAAGATTTAATTGTATCAAGAGACACAAGGAATGTAGTATCAAATAACAAATTTTGATAAGTATCAATAGATGTTGTGCTTCAGGCACTTGAGTTTGATACTTTGATACTCGGATTTCTCCCCTCCTTGCTAATTAGATGGAAAATGCTTTTTGAGAACTTCATATCAAAGTGGCCTTGGCTTGGTTTAAGTGGCAAGAGAGAAAAAATGAAAGAAAAAATGAGCTTGAAGGTGAGTGGTTATGGCTACTAGTTACGGTTTCAAGACAACAACTTGATATTTTGGTTGTAGCACCTCATCCAATGGACCACTTGAGTTGAAATTTTGTCAAGAGGTAGCACGTTTGATAAAATTAAAAGGCCTTGTGGTAGCCCTTGACATTGTGAGGTGTGATAATGGTGCCATCAGTTGAACAACAGAGAACAGGCTGGCTATGGCTTCCTGCAGTACCACCTCTAAGTAATCTTCTAATATCTCTCTGTTAGAGTGGAATTTTGTCAAACCCTCTTACCTAAAGTAAGTCACCTATATGACAAAAAATTCCCTATGATAATTTATGGAATAATGCTCAAAGTAGGGAGAGAGAACAGGTCCAATTTACAGTAGTGAAATTTGCGCCAAATCTGTGTTTTTCAACAATGTCGAATTATATGTTGCACAATGTCAAGAAATTTTGAGTTGGAAAGATGCAACTTGACCTAAGGAACAACTCTTGAGGAGAAAGCTTGAAGAGATATGGCTACTCCAACAGAGGTAGGTAGGTGTTGTCTATGGCAATCAAGAGAGATAGAGTGAAGATGGAGGTGGAAGATGAAGGGTTTATGTCAAGCTAAGCTAACCAAAGGTTGAGAGGAGCTAAAGGAGTGATTTGTAGAGCTGCCGAGATTGAGCTTTGATACCGTGTAAAAATGTTGGATCGAAAGCATGGCTATGGAGGTTGAAAGAGGAAAAGTGAGCTCATGAGGTAACAGACATCAAGACCAAATGTCACACAAATGAATTAGGTCCCAAGATAGAAGCTTGGACTCATAAACACAATCTTCTGTGTTGACAATGACACAGACACAGGCACTTTACTGGAAGTACAAAATTACTATGACATTGCATTCAAAAAGAGATCAAGTACAATGCTTTATAGGAATAGATTAGGCTGCACTTTCCACCACTGTGCATATGGGATTCTGTATCGTGAGCCCACAGTGATCTATATACAAAGAGGCTAAGCTAGGTGTGATTGCCAATATCTCAACACCTTCACCTATGCCTGTCTATATTTACATGGAGATTGGATGGGAAGAAGAAGCATCACAAAATTGGATGAGAGATTTCAAAGATCAAGGATAGATTTGAGTGGCTAATGGGGACCTCCAATGTCAGTGGTTGATCGAAATTGTTGAGTGTACTTGAAAAAGAAAAAGGAAATGCACTACTTGGGGGTGTGTCTACCTCACCATGCAGTGAAGGGTGTCCATGCCAATGAGATTGGGAGTTGGTTTGAGTAGTAGGGGAGCCTATGGTATTGTCCGAGACTTGAGGACCCAATTTATGCACAGGGGAGGTGCTGTGGGTGTGACTTAGGGAGACAAGTCAAATCATAAGTAAGTGCAAACTCCTTAGGTGTGTCCTGCCCTTGATATGCCCTAAATGTGAAGTGGGGGGATAGAGAGGTCTAGGGGGTTAGGCACAGAGCTGGCCAACCGAGGGCATCGAACACATCTAACTTGAGAACCCCTAGGTGCAGTGTTTGTGGCACTCTGATATTACATGGGAAAGCTCTTTGTTCCTTTCCTTTTGCTTTGTGTGGGTTTTTTCTTTGTTTTCTCTTTTCTTTTCTTTTTTTCTTTCTGTCTTTCCCCCCTCTTTTTTTGGTGACATACATTGGGAAGGAGCAGCACGTTAGACATCATTCTAATGCTCTTTAATAGCTACATCTCAAGGGGGCCTAAGAGATTTGCTAAGGAATACATGGCTTTGCATATAGACCTTTGCTCTTCTGAGTGTACTTATGCCTACAAGGGGGCTTCTTTGTTGGGCGTAGGTGCAAATTCTTGGAATTTGCTAACTAAGTACTACACCAATTGCTTTTGTTGACCACCCCTTTCGCAATTCCTTGTGTTGGGTTGATTGTTGGCTTGGCCATGACAGGTGAGACTAGGTGCAATAATAGGGCTTTACCCTTGCCTTCCTACACTCGTCTTGGTCCCACTTATTCATCTCTATTATACTCGTGCCTGATATATCCTCTCTTGTTGGGCTCATTATTCCTCATTCCTTAGATTAGGAGGGCTGCTCCATGGATCTCCGAATGGCCAAGGCACTCTCCTCCTCCTTCTGTTGCCTTAGTCATTCTTCCTCCTCTTCTTGCCTCTTCCAATGCTCTTCCTCTAATCTCTTTGATTCCTCCTCTCCACCCTTTGCAACTCCGTGTTTTCCTCAGAGATGGATTAAGTTCTCCTTATGGGGATTTTGAGAGGATCTTTTTCTCTCCCCTTGGCTTGATAAATCTAAGCCTTTTTGTTCATTGATTGTCCTCTCGCTTGAGCCTTCTTGTTGCTATTGAGGTGGTTGGTCATTCTCCTTTTCATTAGCAACTCCCTTCATATCGTCCTATTGTTCCTTGTGGACTTCGCATTCCCCCTATTCTCCTGCTAAAAGGGAGATAGTTGGGCTTGCTCGGGTGGGAGAGCAATGCTCCTCTCGAATTGGCGACAACTCTAGGGTCTCCTCTACTACTTTTCTTTCTACCTCCCCCAATGTTTCCAAAATGATGGCAGTTTTTAACCCTCCTCCTTCAAAGCCTACAATCAAAACGTTGGAGGCAATTTTTTTTGTTTGGACTCTACTGTGATAACCAGAGACATCTCTTCTACCACCCTTGGTGCTCTTGCTACTACCTTTATCGATGCCTATATTGTCTTTTGGACATAGGCATTCCAATTAACTCATGCAAGCCATTGGCTGCAAGGCTCTCCAGCAATGGTACACCTATTGTGTTCATAAAAGCATGATATCTCTGGCTTGAGAAAAGAGTATGGAGCATTTTAGCCTACAGTCAAATGGTGGGGTCTAGAATATTAGCTAGGTTGATTCCATCATTAGTGTAAACCTTCTTTTTTTCCATCCCCAACATCCCATACACATCCCTCTTTGGCCTCTTCTCCGGCTTCTCTGTTAATCCCAGTGCCTTCCCTACAATTTTTGGATTAAGGGCAACTTCCACTCTTCTAGAGGTTTCACCTTGTTTAATGGTCATTGTGCCACTATTCCTTTGGATGTCACTTGACTACTTGTCTCACCGCGCCTTCCTTATTCACCAACTCTCTTAAATTGCTAAAGATGTGGTACTTTAGCTAGTTGTAGACTTGCATTTTGGTGGCCAATTGGTACTTGTTGTGCTCTTCCTGTGAGAATGAGAATCGACCTACCATCTGAAGTTCTTGTTATAGCACAACAGCTTACAATTAGCTCCTTTGAGAGCACTTTTTACAAAAAAGGAAAAGTTTAATATCGAACATTATGGAATGATACGATATTCTAGTAAGGAATGGAAACTTTTAATACTTCAAGCAATCCATACATTCCAAGCATGAATTTGATAAAAGATTTTTTTTCAAGTACAAGTTTCCTTCATTCGTCCTTTTTGCTTTTGAATCTCTTTTCCTTTTGAAATTTGGTTTGGAAGTTTAAGCCATGTTTTCTTTTCCATCTTATCCCCTCCCCCCCAAGAATGATGAAAATCCCTCCCAAGATTGGAGGATGAAGGGTTAAGGGCATGAAGCACTTGCTTGTGGTGCTTTATTTCTTCATGAGCCAAGCATAGAATTATAGGTTATACTTTTATATTGGGAGTGACTATCTTTGTTTTGAGGCCTAAAGCCTATTTGCGTAATGTAGGTCAATACATCAATTAGGAAGTCTCCAGAGCTCATCCTACTAGCAACATGTAGTTCTTCCTCAGTTAGGACTCTATTCAAATAGGGATGGCAATGAC
>NC_141163.1:7537500-7642500 GCF_053477565.2 Lygodium microphyllum | reverse complement strand
CAGCAAGCAATTTTGAACTGTCTGCACCATTTTGGACTACAATATGGCATCTTCTTCCACTAACAGTGCTATCTTCAACATCACTAAGCTTGATGGTACAAATTATGCCTATTGAAAGAGTCAAGTTTGGCAGGTATTGGTGTAAAAATCTTAGATAAAGCCACTAAGGATGCATGGCGAGTAGCTTGAAGTTATGACTGATGACGAATGGGATGAGCTTGATGAGTTATGCAAGTCCACCCTCATCTTGTCTCTCACTGAACAAGTGCATTACAATGTGGTTGAGGAAGCACAAAATGCTTGGCAGCCTTGGGATAAAATTAAGAACCTCTATGACAAGAAAAGTCCAGCAAGTTAGATGTATTTGTTGAAGCAGCTTATGGACGTCTACATGAAGGAGAATATGACGATGTATGCTCATTTGAGCTAGCTCCATGCTATTCTCAAGAACTTGACTTCGTAGGGCATTTGTTAACCCCAAGTCAAGATGGCGAAGCCAAGATGGCGAAAAATGGAGAAAAAGCAAAGGAAGATGAAGAAAAAGAGCGAAGACATGCAAGCGGCCCCTAAAGATGGACCAGGGCAAAAAGAGCAACCATAAAAGAAAAGGCGCCTCAAAAAACTCGAAAAATCTTTGTAAAAGAGCGCCAGGCTCCCTCCTGTGCCCATTGTAAAATATTAGACAAGTGTAGGCTAGAGACACGGGGCTAAAAGAGGAAAATGGAAAAAGGACCTTGCCACCATGGCTGGTCATGTAAAAAAGGGATGGGTGCCCATGGGATTTTAGGGTTTGTATATATAAAGTTCAAAAAGTGAATAAGAGATCATTCTTTGGTGTGTGGAAAAATGAGTCTTCTTCTTCTTCTCTCCTTCTCATCTTCTTGCTTGTGTGTGCTCTTGAGAGAGGGAGTGTGAGAGTGTGAGGGAATGAGTGTGTGTGAGAGTGAGGGATCAAGAGGGTGAAGCTCTTCACCCTCTCCTCTTCTTCTTCTTCTCTTCCGTTCTCTCTTCTTGCATGTGTGGCTATGGAGGATGGAGCTTGGAGGTGGAGGAGGCTTGAGGATGCTTGAGCTAGCATCTAGGATCGTGGAGCTACCGGTGTGTAGAAGAGAGGAGGCAACTCGTATCGGCACTAAGGTAAGCTCACTACACTCATAGGATCGACGGCGCGTCGGCTAGGTGAGAGATAGCCATTAGAGCTCGCTTGGAACGCTTGAAACAATAAGCAGTCTGTGGGTCTTGGCGGTTGAGCGAAAGCTCCCACATTTTGGTTCCATTGCCGGGACCACGGATTCAAGCTTGAGCACTTGCATGCCTCATATCGAGCATCGAAGTAAGGGATTCATCCTCAAACCAGAGCTTGAGATAGGTAGGAAGTTTGGGTGTTTTTGATCTTCAAAACAAGTAAGTATTTTGGGTTATTTTGTTTGTTTGATGATTAGGAAACATGGAGAGATCAGTTCAGTATTTTGTTTTCGATTCGTGTTGCATTTAGAGTAGGATAGGATTAGGAAATCGCATCGGAGAAGGGTAGGGTTTACTGTTGCAAAACAGGGCAAATAGGGAAAACAAATCGTGCAAAAAGGGAAAAAGCTCACTTGCGATGCTTAAGAATGGTAAGTGAGTGATTGGGGGTGTCAACACCATACCTAGGAAGGGGTATAAGAGCCAAAAGGCCAAGGAAACACTCATTTGCAACAGTTTAGTGTGAAAGAGAGAGAGAGAGAGCTACCGGTCGATTCGATTCGATCGCACCAACAACAAGCCCGTCATTCCATCTAGGTATATGAATCTCTTCTCTTGCCCCCCTAGGCCGGATTTGGAAGGTTATGCCTGGTATGATTGAGTGAAGCATGAGAGATGATCGAAATCAATTTTTCGTTGTTTACGTGCGCTGCACTCGGCCCGTCTGAGTGACCACTCCTGGGCTAAGTCCCAGAATCGGCCCTCGACCACGCGTCGAATTCAGCCCACTTGCTTCGGCCTGTTCGAACAACCTTGTCCGAGTCAACCACTCGACCGTTCAAGTGATCCCTTCCGAGTGACTCCGTTCGAGTCCACCCTGTCCACGTCCCCGGATTTGGCCCTCGGCCCATGCACCTCAGCCCATCTGAGTAACCCATTCGGACCCTGCAATTCGGACCAGTTGGGTCGAATGCAGATTTTTGCCAGATCTTTAGAAAATTGGCGTGACCCGGCTAGGACTTAGTAGCTCAGATTGTCGAAAGCCCGTAGGGTGCTCAGAACTTGATTCTGGCACGTGGAATAGGCAAAGTAGGAGGGCGCTGCTGCTTAGTAGCTAGGAGTGGGCAGTTGTGAGATCTAGAGGCCCAGACATGACTTGCTGAGCTGTAAGGCCTGATCTGACCAGAAATGAATAAGGCAATATTTTAGGGAAACCCTAAACACTAACAAGACGACTAGGAAGTGACCCACAAGCCTATTCGGTCCAAAACAATGCGAGAGTGCGTAAGACGACTAGGAAGTGGTTGCTGCACTCACCCTGAATTTTTGCACTTGAAGTACACTTAAGGAAACGAAAAGCCTAATTGAGCACAAGTGCACGAGGAAAGACACATTGAGTAGCCATGAATTGAGGACTGTATTAAATAACTAAAGGAACTCACCTAGATAAACCACTCAAGGAACCCACCAATATGAGAAAACCCAATATAGAGACAAACCGTCAATGATCAGAGGTAGGACCAAGCAAGGGACGCCGACGAAGTGGATCTGCCAAGCCTACTGAACCTAATCGATAGCTCGGTGGAGCACGACAACTCGACAATGGCAACGGAAAGTTCAGACCAAAGATACAATGAGGAATTCGACTTAGGAGCCTTTCCAGATGCAGTTCAGCACGTGGTCAGTAGTTACCACGCTCATACTCGGTACGAGCACCGCGGTACAATGGCGGAGGCTATCATTGTAGATCTAGAAGAGGAGAGAAAGCTCGCCCGCAAGGCATTACAAAGCATGGCTGAGTACAACAGGGATCAACAGGCTAGGAACCAAAGGCAAAGCATGGAGTTGCGAGAAGTGCAGCGTGTATTGAACTTGGCTGGCAGAAATCGAACGGACCATGAGAGGACACTAGAAGGAGACCTAACGCTGAGTGAGCTTCTGATGAAGCGACTGCTCGATAACACAGCTGCAGAGAAAAGTGCCACGGCTCTGGCAACATCACTACTCGCAGGGTTAGGAGCAAACCAAGGCTCAAAGAGCTAGGCTAAAATCCCTATTGTTGCCAAGCAACTTAATAAGTACCGGCCTCATGACGATCCCTACAACTTTGTCAAGTAGTTTGAGCAAGTTTATGAAGCCAATGGCCTCAACGACCTTACTCAATGCTCGCAAGCGTTTGGGCTTTGCTTGGGCGACAAGGGTAGGACATGGTATATGAGCTTAGATAACGCGGAGCGAGCCAACTTCGATGGCCTCAAGGATCTCTTCATCAAGAGATTTGCCAAGCCCGGATACTCTTATAATCTACTCGTACGCTTGATGAACGTCAAGCAGAAAGAGAATGAGGAATTCGTGACTACGTGACCCATGTACGGAGTCTCTTTAAGAGAATCCCTACTAGGGAGCGACCAACTGAAAGAGCAGTGTTGACTGTATTCATCAGCGAGATTCAGAATGAGGAGCTATACAAGGCTTTGGCCGGCAACTCGAGCTTGTAGCGAGATGTGTTAGCCAAGGTCTTTGAGGAGGCCATCCGAGTGGATGATTAGTTGAAGGAGCGGAGCTCCAGGAGTGCGAACGTAGAAGAGACCACTTCGCGAAGCTCAGAGAGGCTGTCAGCCTCGAGTGAGTGATCAGCACCATCATCCCAGGATAAGGGAAAAGCCACCGAAACAAATCAAGACTTGGCTGATGTTAGAATGGAACTAGCCAAGTTGCAAGAAATGTTGAGACGACCAACGTGTCGACACATCCAATGCGTGTACTGTGGCAGAAACCACTTGCCAGCCGAGTGTCAAGACCCTAGGTCATGACCTTGCGCTAACTGCGGTAGGTTTGGTCATGATGTCGCACATTGTAGATTGCCAAGGAGACTTCCGTACTCACAACCATATGGCCAACCTTACGTAGTGAGCAGGCCGCAGCCATTCTTCGGAAGGGGAGCCCCATTGGCCCTTCCCGCGCCCTGGATTCCCCAGGCTCCCACAGTTGGTTGGAAGGTGTGCAAAAAGCTATTGAGGTGGCCTCTAGGCATAAAGCTCTTCTATTTTGTGTCCCTCCTCTCCTTTTCTACACCTTTGCAAGGAGGAGGCAATCAACCATCCAAAATCATGTCCCTATTATTGCTGCTATTATAGGGGGTCATTATTTTTGTGAAGTATATCCGAGCAATATTCTCACGAAATTGCTTCGTCCCACATTTCCTCTTGCATATGCCTACCTAGCCGACCTCTTCATCGGAAAGAGGGAGGAATCAAAGGAGGTCGTTATTCCTTTCGCTCTCAAGGTAAATGCTTTGTTGCATTCAACCTCACTTCTGATCAATTCCCCTCAGTATGTTAACAAGTTGGTTGAAATCCCCATCTATTCTAGAGAGAATGTAGCTGAGGAGCTCGCTTGCTGCTTTTTCGATAGTTGAACATGAGCGTTTGAAACTCCTTAATATGGAGTTCTCCATCTTCTTCTGCTGACCCATGGAAGATGGGAAAAGGTACTCCTAATGCTGGTAAATTTGGTGTCCCTAGATTGGAATTGGGATGGGTTGTGCCATGGCTACAACCAGATTGACAACAAGAGTTTGCATAGGTAAAACTATACCCCCACTTGAAGTGGGTTGATTGATTGGAAGAGGGAAAGTGCTAAGACTTCCACTTGCAGTCAAAGGGCTACTTATGACACTTAGGTTATTAGAACCATTGTCGCTTATGCATAGTGGGCTGCTTCTTTGAGGGGAATAACGCTTTACAATCTCCAACTGCCATCTAGCCCTCTCAACACGTTTTTCTTTTTATATTTCGGCATGACGGTTCTTATTAGAGGACATAAACCAACTATTTGGTCCCTAGAAACCCTAGATTTGAAACCACCACTTGTTGGTAGCAAATGCTCCACTGATGGGATCTAAAATGGGCCATCACTAGCTATGGCACTAGCCTGACCTCATGCACAAAAGAGACAACCCCACCACACAGCCTCGTGGGCTAGGAGCATCTATAATACACCGATGTACATTAGATAGACTTAACTATGAATTTGTAATTGATATGTAGTCCAAGGTTTGCCTTCCCTTCTCCTCAGAGGGAGATCCCATAACATGTAGGCATAGTGCCTCGTCACACAAACATTAGTGAGCACCTCTCGACTGATTGCCACGGCTCCATTGCGACTCTCCTACACCTTGGGGATTGGCTCCAAGATACGTCGCTCCAACATATAAGACATAACGCACAAACTCCACTCTTTTTTAATTTTGTACAATCCAGGAATATATAAATCCTCACCAAACAGTCCCAAGGAAAATGTACAATTGCTCTACAGTAAAGGCTCCTTTCCACCCCACGTATAAGTCATATCCTAGGAAGACAATTGCTATGCAATCTAGGATTGATACGATGCCATCCGTCATGCATATTGCATATGATCCTAGTGCACAAACAATATTTATCAAATCAACATTTTGTGATGTGGAAAAAATAGCCCTTTCATGATTTTCACTAAATATATACTTCGATGTATAGAGATTAGCACCAATTTCTTATGCTACTAGCCCCTTAAAGTGAATTATCAAAATTCTAAATGGAATGACAATCAAATGCTTCAAAAAATTCAAACCCTCTCAGCCCTTTTAATCTCTTAACCTCACCCTTTCCCTCTAACATTTAGATTATGCTGCATTGCATAGATGTAGGGTATTATTTTGTATGTATTTTTCGCATAAAATGGAAAAACCATGAACTATGACACATAAACAAAGCCAAACTGAAGCCAAACTTCATGCGTCAATTTTTTTATACAACCACAACCATGAATCATAATTTTCTAGATTTTTATAATGCGAAAATCCTATTTTTTTCTATTTTTGCTATTTTTCTCTATTTATTGTACATTATTTTCTGATTTATGATTAGTGACTAATCATGAAAGCTGAAAGATGTTTTGTCTCAGAATTTTATCCCATGCGCATCTCTTTTCCCCACCCGAAACCAATAAAACCTTCATTTTTACACTAAAAATGCACTTTTCGGGCTATAATTTAATTATTGCAACTATGTATTATCATGGATCTACAATTTTTTTATACGGATCCCTTGATCATAATGAAAATAAGATCCAAACAAATTTTTGTTCCATATGAATTCCATCTCAACCATCAAACATCAACAAGAAGCAAATTTCCTTTGTAAAAATGAGGCATACCGCTTATTTGCTTGTTGCACGTTTTGTAATTAATTTTTTTGGGTTGCCAATAGATTGTCCAGGAGCAAATCTTCAATGTTAAATGTCTCCTCTCATCCTTCTCTTGATCTTGGAGCAATCTGGTTCATGTTGGGCAAGCATCCTTCAATTGGCCTTCATTCTTCTTCATGGACATGAATTGCCCCTTAAGGGGAGAGAGAGGGAGGAGAGAGAAAGATTGAATTTGGAACTCAGCAACCGGGCAGCCATTTCACAAGCCACGAGTGGCGATAGGGAGCGTCAAGATCATGAATCTTACTAGTAGGATCGGATTAGGGGATTGCATTGAAGTAGGAGATGGCTTATAGCCTCCCCTCCCCCCCATTTTGCGTCTTCGCTGCCGCCATCTCCATTTTTTCCTTTTTTTTGTGAAGAAAAATGCCCCCCCAATCGTCAAATTTTGAGGGTCCAAGGGGCCCCCTAAGGGTCACACCCCTTCCATTCTCAAATGGTTGGCCAATTTTTGGAACTCCTCCCTCGTCCGACGTTCGAATCAGCTTCCAAAAATTCTTGGGCGTCCGTCTCGAAGTCCCCCACTTCCGGGCATCTCCCAAAGTCTCATCTAACATGTCGAGAAATTATGAAAATTTTCCAACCGTCGCTCGATGGGTCTTTAAAGCACTTTTGGGGCTTTACCATTTAAAAACGTACTGATTGCAAGTGCTACCTTCGAGGAAGTCTATTTTTTTCTTGAAATTCGGATTTTTTGGCTATGTTTAAGCACTTCTCGACATAAAAAAAATATGTCAATATACCATCATCACATCTGATCACCTCAATACCAAGAAAGTATCTCGGCTCACCCAAATCCTTAATCTCAAACTTCTTCTTCAAGAAGTCCTTAACTTCAGCAATCCCATTGTCACTGTCACCTGTAATAATCAAGTCATCCACATAGATGACTATGATGACCAAACCTGCATCTCCCTTTCTCACATAAAGTGAGTGATCAGCATCAAAAATACAAAATCCAATATTGACAAGATACTCTCCAATCTTTTCAGACCATGCTCTAGGAGCTTGCTTCAGCCCATAAAGCGCCTTCTTTAACGTGCACACATATGTGGGATGCTCTAAATCCTCATAACCTACTGGCTGCTCCATATGCACTCTTTCTTGCAATTCACCATGCAAGAAGGCATTCTTAACATCCATTTGCTGCAAACTCCAACCTTTGGCTGTTGCCAAGGCAATCACACATCTAACAATTGCCATCCTAGCAATTGGACTAAATGTCTCTTCATAATCTATGCCATATGTTTGAGCATAGCCTTTTGCAACCAGCGTAGCCTTATACCTACTTACGAAACCATCTGCATTATGCTTGACTTTGTAAACCCACTTACAACCAATATCTTTCTTACCCTTAGGCAAGGGTACCAAATCCCAAGTCTTATTGGCTTCTAATGCAGCCATCTCCTCATCCATTGTTGCATCCCAATGAGCATGACCAACAGCATCCTCAAAACAACTAGGCTCAACATCCTCAACTAGTTTCACCATATAAGCATAATGGTGAGCTGTATAACCTTCAAAACCAAATCTTTTAATAGGGTATCTGACCCTGCTAGACTTGCGTACCACTGGATTACTCAATGGAGCCTTTACATTACTATGAGCTCTCTGTACACCTGGTGTCCTGACTGAAGGAATACCAAGCTCATCGTCTAAACTCTCTAAACCATTAGAATCTCCATCAAATCCCAAATGACTAGTAGATGCATCATTACCATCCAGCACTTTCTTTTTTCCTTTGTCTTTGCCTGCAACACTTATAGATCCACCTAAAGATGTGGGGCTACTCCTTAGTCTCCCAAACCAAGGGCTCACTGATGTAGTACCAAATGATGTTTCTGGTTCACTAAGACTCTATGATTCTTGCTTTTCTTTCTACACATAGCTATCATGATTACTATCATCATCTAATACATCACCAGCAGGTGCATACCAACTACTCATCTCACAAAAAATAACATCCCTGCTCACTCTAAACTCACCTGTGACAGGGTTATAACAACGATACCCTTTCTACTCTAAAGAGTATCCAATAAAAATACATTTTTCAACCTTTGGATCAAGCTTCTTCTGTAACTCATCTGGCACATGAACATATGCAACACAACCAAATACCTTCAAGTGTGATGCATCGTGCCAGTAATCGGGAGTCATCCCATGAACTGCAGTTGTGGGAGTTCTGTTCATAATATAGACAGTAGTATGAACAGCTTCATACTAAAAATGTTTTGGCATATTCTTTTCAGCCATCAATGCCTGTGAAACTTCTGCAATATACCTATTTTTTCTTTTTGCAATCCCATTTTGATGTGGTGTATACTTGCAAGTAAATTGCCTCTTCATCCCATGAGTCCTCGAGAAGCCAGTAAACTCATTAGAGAGATACTCTCCCCCTCCATCTGATCTCAAGCACTTCACTTTCAAGCATGTTTCCGTTTCAACAGCTGCCTTGAAAGATTTGAAGTGATCAAATGCATCACTCTTTTCCTTCATGGAATATACCCATAGCTGCACTACATCAATTATATTTCTACTCACTTCTATGTCATGTGAGAAGGGTTGTCCTGTTTGCTTACCAAAGTGGCATACTTCACAGACTTTATGAAATTCTGCAACTCTAAAATAAGGCAACCCTGTAACCAATCCTCTAGACTGCATTAATTTCAGCCTTTGCACATTTGCATATCCAATATATTTATACCATATTTCAATGTCTGCAACCACTCCTTTTCCTTTAGCATACATAGCAGCATCCATTGCAAGAATTCTGATATCTAAAGTGAACATGCAGCCAACTCGACTTCCTTTTGTGATCAACCTGCACTTATCATTAAAGTCTTCTACAAAACAACCTTTTGTATTGAATCGAACCTGCAACCCTTGCTCTATCATTTGGCCAACAGACACTAGATTCTTTGTGATTGATGGCACATGTAATACATCTGTCAGACTCTTTGTCTGGCCATCATACAAGGACAAGGGAACCTTTCCAATGTGTAAAATTGGGTAGCATGAATCATCCCCCGTCTGCACATAACCTGGATTTTGTAAGTCAAGCATCTCTCCAAACCATTCAACATGATTGGTCATATGATTTGATGCACCTGAATTGACATACCATACATCATCATGTGTCCCCTTTCCTGTAACTACATTCATCATATACTGCATAACAAACAGACACTCATTTTTGTCTTCATTCTATCATGAAGACGATGCATAGTTTCCTTGCTGCAATTTACCACTACAAGCATCATCCTTCTTAGCATAACAATGGGCCACAATATGACCTCCTTTGCCATAATAATGGCAAACAATAGTAGAATTTCCAAAACCTCTATTCTGCCATCCACCTCTTCCTCTAGAGCTCCCCTTGCTTCTAAAGTTTCCTAAGCCTCCTAAAACCTACATTTTACCAATTTGCTGATTGAACCTGTTTTGCTGGTTATCGTTAGCACGTCCCATACCACGGCCTCTCAAAGAGGATCTACCACGTCCCCTTCTTGAACTTGAGTAAAATTCTTGGACCTGCTCACCATTTCTTTTAGATGAGTCACCCTGCATATTGATCTCTTCGGTAATCATGAGAGAGATTAGCTCATCAAAATCTAGAAGTGGCTTCCGTACGTATATTGAAGTAACAAATGATTTCTATGCCTTCTCATTATTAAGGCCACTCAAAGTGGATGAAACCAAATCATCATCATCAGGCATTGCATCAATTGCTACTAAAGCATCTGCAATGCTTCTCACCTTCAAAACATACTCATTGACAGACATTTTTCCTTTCTTCAAGGTATTCAACTCTTGCTTGAGTTGAATCTTTTGTGCCTTTGTATTTACTAAAAACATGTTCTCAAAATTTGTCCAAGCTGCATGTGAAGTTTCTGCATTCCTGATATGTCCCAACATCGTGTTGTCAATGATTGCAGATAGCTAGTACATCACCTTTTTGTCTTTTGCATTCCATTCTTTCCATGCTTTTAATTCATCTGCAGTCAAAGGAATACCCAACTCTGACTCCTTTTCTTCACCCAAAACAAACTCATAAAGGCCCTTTCTAATGAGGAAGTTCGTCACATGGAACTTCCATGAAGGGTAGTTGTTCTTGTCGAGCTTCTCAATAATGGGATTTCCACTGTTCTCTACCATTATCACAAAAAAAGGATACAATACATCAAGCTAGTCTTTTGCAACCTTTCACAACAAGTGCACAGCAATACACCAAGCAACCTTTTTCACTGATTGCTCAATACTACATGTAATCTGTAACATGTTTGTAGATAAACCTTATGTTTGCTTCCTGGCAATACCTCAAAAATTACATATTCAAAATCTGTAACCTGTGTATCCCCTTTCAGTCAATACAGCCAAAATCACAGTATATCCTGAAAATGTTATCCGCAACCTTGCGGTTCTAAAATAGGGCCTGAAACGGCCTCAAATGCCCAAAAAAACTACGAAAAAGCCCTAAAGGAAAATTAGCAGAATATAAGTGCCCTGTTTGCATACCAAATCTCACAGCAATCTGAGATTTTCACTCTACCCTGCTTCTGATGCCTCCATAAGCACTATCCAAGAGAACAAGTGGAAAAATGGGAGAGTTTCTTACCCGTTGCTTGTTTGCTCGAACCTTTCTTTTTTTTCTTCACTTTAGTCTTCAAAATCAGCCTCTCTCAATGGCGCGCCTCTGATACCATATCAAGAATTGCGTGGTGGGGGGACTTGCTTGAGCTGGTGCACCAAACACACACTGTATACACAATAGGAATCTCACTCAAGAACACAAGAAGAGAGATAGAGGCCAAAACGTTTTCTTGCTGATTTCTTCTTCTTCTTCCACACTATACAATGTACACAAAGTATAGATAAGGTACAACATAAAGGAAATTTGCCTATTAAGTCAAACAGTGCATAACAAACTACACTAATTGACTGGCGCTATATCTTTGCTAGCTATAGGTAGGTGTAACAAACTAAATATAATAAGTGATAAGTCTGTGGCCATGTGAATATCATTGTTAACCGGTAGACGAACAAGGTGGAAAATCTAAAAATGCTAAAGTAGAAGACAAATGCCAAGGAAAAGTGAAACGGAAGACAAAGGTGCACAAGAAAAAGCGCAAGTCAATATTTTTGTAAAAGAGCGAAAGCGCATCATGATTTAATTTAAGGAGCGCCGGGCTCTCACCCGTGCAATTTGTAAAGGTAGATGGGCGGTAGGAAGGAAGCTAGGAAGATAGAAGGACAATGGGAAAAAGGGCCTCTAGGCCATGGCTGGCCATGTAAAAAAGGGGATAAGAGGATGACCACCCAAAAGGGATTTAGGGTTTTGTATATAAAGTTGAAAAGTGAATGAGAAGCTCATTCTTGTGTGTGGCAAAAAGTGGGTCTCCTCTTCTTCTTCTTCTTTTTCTTCTTATTCTTCTTCTTGCTTGCTTGCTTGAGCTTGTGCTTGAGAGAGGGAGTGTGAGAGTGTGAGGGAGTGAGTGTGTGAAGGTGAGGGACCGGGGAGGAGAAGCTCTCCATCTTCCCCTCTCTTCTTCTCTTCTCTTCTCTTCTCTTCTCTTGCTCGCAGTTATGGAGCTTGGAGCGTGGAGCTTGAGGAGGGAGCTTACTTGAAGCTTGCACTTGGATCATGGAGCTACCGGAGTGTGCGGGAGAGGAGGTAACTCGATTGGCATGGAGGTAAGCTCACTACACCTGTAGATATGGATGGCAAGTTGGCTATGTGAGAGATAGCCATTAGTGCTCGGCTTGGAATGCTTGAAGCAATAAGCGGTCCGTGGGTCTTGGCGATTGAGCAAAAGCTCCCACATTTTGGTTCCATTTCCGAGACTAATGGATTCAAGCCTTGAGCGCTTGTGCGCTTCGAATCGAGCATTGAAGTAGGGTTTTCCCCGAACCGGTGCTTGAGCTAGATAGGTAGGAAACGAGAGAGTTTGAAGAGGTATTCGATCTACTTAGCAAGTAGATTTTTGTTGTTTTGGACTTGGGAAAGCATGATGGAGTAGTGTAGATATTTTTCTTATAGTTTTTTCTTGCATTTAGAAAGGATAGGAGAAAAATGTTGGAGCAAACAGTAGGGTTTTTTGTTGCTGTATAACAAGCTGAAACAGGGAAAAGAGGGGCAAGAAATGAAATTTTGGGTTAAATGTTAGTAAGGGAAGCAAGATTAAGATGAGTGCAAGCCTGGGCACGGTGATAAGGGGCCAAGAGTAGCAAGAAAGGCCACATTGTACATTGCAGGGTTTCAGGAGAGCAAGAGAGAGGGAGAAAGCTTTGTTGAGTGGATTCACTTCAATCTGGCCATCCAGGAGTTATTTGCCTAGCCTAGGTAATTCTACACCTTCCATTGCATGAGTAAGTTGGATCTGGAGCTGCTCGACCAGTGGGAAGGCCTCCAACGCTCGACGCGATCAATTTTTGAAGTCGGGCGAAAAAATGCACCGCGCTCGGCATGTTCGAGTAACAATGATTTTGGGCCGAGTCCCAAAATCGGCCCTCGAACCGTCTCGGCCATTCGGCCCTCGGCCCACTCGACTCAGACACCCACCGCTCGGCCCGTTCGAATTGACCTTTTGGACTAACTTGAAATTCGGCCCTCGGCCCACTCGGACAACTAGACTTGGACTGGCCGAATTTGACATTCAGACCAGTTACATTCGGCCCTTTCTCATTCAGCCCTCGGCCCTCAGGCAGGCCAAATTGGGCATTCAACCCCTGCAATTCGGACCTGTTGGGCCAAATCTGGATTTTTTCAAATCTTAACCTGTAGACCCTGAAACTGACCAAGAGACTATATAGAGCCGAAAGCACATCATAGACCTATCGCTAGACTGAAATCTAGAGCAAGTAGTTCAAAACTTGGCTACAAACAGTCCTTCAAATTGTGCATGCCATTTACCGTAACGGCCCTGCGGGCCGAGGGGGACTGCCCCTCCCCCCCCGGACCCTCGCAGAGGGGGCTCTGCCCCCTCCGCACCTCCCGCAAGTAGGTTGGAGAGAAAACATGCGTCGTGACAGGTCCTCCAAATTGGACCCTAGTGTAATAATGGCTCTACACGAGCATGGATTCTCACTTGCAAAAGAGCAATCAAAAGCCCATACCCGAATAGAGACAAATAGAGACCCTAGAACCTCAATGGGCCCATCTAGCCAACAAGGGCAAAAAGGCCACACTACAAAAACACATATGTGTTGCATTCGGACTGCATCTAGTCAAAGCGGAACGCAACAACATCAAGCTACAACATCGAGAATGACTAGATATGACAGTCCTGACGATAGATGCTCCTTGAATAGCACTGCACTGACGATCCAAGACACTAGTGGAGAATCCACATCTGGTCGTGCAGTTGGGGACTCAAGGGCATTTGTAAGAATGCTTAAATTTACAAGCCAAGACCCGGAAGACGAAGACATAGTACCACCTTCTTATCTTAGGGTCAAACTCACCGCGAAAAGAGAGCATACCAGATTGATGAAGGAGTAGATTTCAATATCTTGACCTATGAAGCATGGACCCTACTAGGCCAACCAGAGCTCACACCGACTAATGCATCTCTTAGCCCTTATGGGGGATACCCACAAGCACTCATAGGGAAGTGCAAAATCCTTGCGACAATTGAAACTGAAAGCTTGCCTATCCTATTTCACGTTCCTCCAAATAGTGCTAATTACAGGAAGGAAACCATCCTAGGAAGACCCTTCAAAAGGGCGACCAAGTGTGAGGCCGACTATGTAGCACAGAGGATACACCTGACACTACCAGGTGTGAGGATAGTCACAACCTTTAGCAAGGGTGACCTCATTAAACCTTGAGGGAAAGGCAAGGAAGGTGCTGACATAACAATCAAGCCTACTAACGAGAGCAAGGACTTGTTTGAAGAGTTGATAAAAGCACAAGTCAAACGACGAGAACTAGTGAGTGAGGCCATGCCTTGAAACAAGAGGGTCAAGAGACAATACCAAGGACGGGCTTTGGACTTACAAATATCGTAGAAGACCCCAAAAGAAGCTCAAGCCTTATAGATAAAGGCATCGATGGACGGTCAGCACAACACCACGATGGATATTCAAAGCGTTGCTATGTGCTCAAGGGTATTATGCAGGTAATCGATGGATTTGGGTACCGCCCCTTGCTAAATCTCCTCTGTTGATTGTAGGCCAGATCATATCAAGAGCAAAGAAGCATAGGAGGAGATCTAAACGAAAACCCAAGTCTTGAGTCAAAAGCATTGGAGTGACCGAGCCCCTCACGGTTGAAATCAAGAAACCAAACGGGACCAATCGGAGGGTAGATCCTCAGCCTAGCGTACTTGACAAGCAGATATCAGATGTAATCGTTGAGGATACACAAAAGCCACTAGTGCCCAAGGAGCCTTTGATTCCCCAAGAGGATAACAAGCATCATAGGCACAACATTGCTCATGGCAAGGTTAAATGGTCAACAAAGTAAATGGTAAAATTGTCTAATAGCCACGAGCAAATCTTCCAGCCAATGTCGGAGCCACTTAGGAATCTCAAGTCTCCTACACCCTCTTTCCCTAAATGGACACAGGAAGCACAACAATAGTCATCAAGTGTAACTGCTCAATTCCAATCTCTATCTCCATCTAAGCTTCCAAATGTCCAAGAGGTGGGACATGACACCATCCATAGCTCTCGGCCCAAGGATATGCCTGTGCAACCTAATGTGACTAGATCAACTCATGCTCGATCTACACAAGTGAATGCTCAAAGGGAAACAAAAGACATGACCACTTTCGATCACCCTAGGGACTTGACACTGCAATCTACTAACAGTAGCCAGTCCATTGAAATAGCTACTACTACTTCCAATCAGGGATCACCGCAATCACAACCCCTAGCCGTGACAATACCCCTTGTGAAATGTGTCCTTAGCAGTTCACCTATGGAGGAGGTGCTGCAACCAGCATGCTTGACAACTCCAACACTTCCAAAGTGCTTAAAGCCTAGGCTAGAGGAGCTAAACAGAAGGGAATTGGTTGAAGAGCTAGACTCTCCAAAAAGAGAGGCAGTTGTACCCTCATAACCTAGCAAGGCTATTCAGCAGGCCACGGCTATGCCCCATGAGGACACACTAGAGAAAGAGAATGCTGAGACCCAACCAAGTACATCAACGACTGACCTAGTTCAAGGTCCCGAATCTTCAAGGGATACACCTCGATTGCCTAAGAAAAAGAAGAGAAAAGAAAGAAAACAACAACGATAGTTGCAATTGGCTGTATACCCCAAGAAGATTGAAACCGAGAGTATCGAAGAGCTGAGGAATAAAGCATCGAGCATCCACCAATGAACCCATTGATGTCTCTCCTAATAGTGGTGAAACCTCAAACACATCCATGTGCTCTGAAAAATCAAAGCAGCCATTACCACCAATGGTTGCTTTCAACACTCAATCCACCGACAATAGAACTCACATTGACCAATCAAGAGTGGATACAACGTTGTCACAATAGGGTGGAAAATTTATACCAGTCACATCCAAGGAGAACCGTGATGCAATAACAAAGCCTCAAGAGAAATATGGAAACCCTGAGAGTATAAGAAATCCTAGCATTGACCAATCTTGCTCATTTAGGCCTAAGCCCCCAGCTATGCTAAAGCCTAGGCAAAGCCCTAGAACCTTGCATGAGATAGCAACTGAGCAAGCCCTCATTGAACATAGAAGTGTCACACAATGCTTAACTGAGTTGGATGCTAAGCTCAAGGTGTTCGCACATGTCTATGTCCTTGAGGACATGGGGACATTCCCTAAGGAGCAGCTTGGAGAATACTTGCCATTTTCTCTATCCTGGGAAGAGCAAAAACATCTAACGAGCACTATGACATGCTCCTGTATGAACCCATGCGACTCACCTTGTTGGGTGTAAAGGCGCCTCTGCCTAGCCGCCCATGTATTACTACACTGACAGTCACCGCCACTGCACACTGTGGCGAGCGCCCGTCATCGTCACTTTATTCTTTATTCTTTTGGTGACAGTTTGAATAAAGTAAGGCCCAGTCACACATTGTGACTGTTGGAGTTCCCATTTCCTGTCTCTCCCTTTCTTGCTCTTGCTCTCCTGCCATAGCTCTCGAGTCCAACCTTCGATCCGTCGCTCCCTTTCAACTGGTATCAGAGCTTTGCTTTTCGACTCTTGAGCTTGGTTTGTGGCATTCTCAGCATCCCATTGACTCCTTACTTGCATTGGGTCTCCTTCCCGATAGCCATATCCGACTCCTTTGAGCTCCCTTCACTCCCCGGCTTCCCAAGCACCTTCTCGGCATTGTTAAGCACCTTCAAGGCATTACATCAGAGATATTTGATCATTTTCTTCAGGGTTTACTTCAATTCTCAGGTCTCACAGGCTGTAAACAAGATTGGGCATCCATCATTGAAGTTCCCTTGCTTCATATCTCACTTGCCTTTGAACAAGACTTGTTGGAGCTTGTTTGAGGCCTTCCTTGGCTTTAACCGGACCCCTCCGAAGCTTGGCCACCATTTTTTCCAGCCCCAGGACCAGCATTTACAATTGGCGGAATCACGCAGCCCTCCCATATGTGTCTTCAGCATTGACAGTCACAACAATAGCTCTTCCCCTCCATTGACTCTTGAGCTTGGTTCGTGGCATTCTCAGCATCCCATCGACTCCCTACTTGCATTGGGTCTCCTTCCCGACAGCCATATCCGACTCCTTCGAGCTCCCTTCACTCCCCGGCTTCCGAAGCACCTTCCCGACACTATTGGACACCTTCACAGCATTACATCAGAGGTATTTGATCATTTTCTTTAGGATTTACTTCAATTCTCAGGTCTCACAGGCTGTAAACAAGATTGGGGCAGCCACCATTGAAGCTCCCTTGCTTCATATCTCACTTGCCTTTAAACAAGACTTGTTGGAGCTTGTTTGAGGCCTTCCTTGGCTTTAACCAGACCCGTTCGAAGCTTGGCCACCATTTTTTGCAGCCCCACAACCAGCATTTACAGTTGGCAGAATCACGCAGCCCTCCCATATGTGTCTTCAGCATTGACAGTCACAACAGCAGCTCTCCCCCTCCATTGGCACTTGGAAAGGCTCCATTTCGGGCATATGAACATGCTTTGATGCTTGGTTTTGATGGTTGATGTCTTGGCATAGCATTTGGACTGATTTAACACTATTTTGGGACTGCCATAATAGTCCATAGTTAGTTTATGATAGTGTTATACTGACATTTGATGCTACAGCTTGTTTGGCATTGTCATTTGATGCCCGGTTGGTCCCGTTTGATGCCCGGATGTTAGGGGAATGTATGCCTATTGTTTGGCAACCATTTGGAGCTGATTTTGGTGCTGAAATTCTCAGTTTTGAACATAAGTCAGTGCTATACACAGTTGGGCTGAAGTCATTTTACTCATGTATACTTATGCCTATGTTTTTTGGGCTATGTTTCGGGCATATATGGTGATGTATTGACACTTGGGGCTCGACATAGAGCTTGGTTTTGATTCGGGATCATTGGTTGAGCTTGAGCTCTCGTTTCAAATCATTTGGATGCTCCGTCTTGGATATACTTATGGCATATACGTTGCTTATGTCTGACTGTCTTAACATGCTTAGCCTATGCCATTACTACATGCTAGTTATATTGTTTGGAGCCTATTGCTACTGGAGCTCGGTCTTGGCTTGACCTTGGATTCTGAGAGCTTACTTGAGCTATTTATTGGCTTGCCAGAGTTGTATCTTGGGATGTACTTGATGTCTTACATGCTTATGGATGCTACATACGGATGCTCTACTGCCTACATGTTCGGGATGTACTATTGATGTATTGTCTTGGACTTATGTCATTGGCACTGTGTCTTGCCTTGGCTTGAGCTCTTGAGCTCGTACATATAGCTTTTGTGCTAGTGGGAGCATTCTTGAATGCTTATCAGACATTAAGCAAGTGGTACTTTTATGCATTGAGCCGTTACATGCTATTGAGCAGTTACAGACACTTGAGACTTTGGGACTTCTTACCTTTTGGGATGATACATCATATGTCTTGGTTCACTGTATGCTTATGAACTAAGTCTCAGTTTTGGATCCGTATCTTTGTGAACTAACACCTACTTGTGTCAAGTTTTGGTAGTGGCAGGAACACTTTGCCCCGTTGCCTGGGGGGTGTGCCTACTCACTGGGGCAGATGTTTGTATGACATACTTGGGTGTTAGATTCATGCTTATCGACCTTCATATGCTTATGCTATGTCCGCATGATGCCGACTTTGGTCTTGGCAGTATTTGATTGCCTTGGGATCCGATTTTGGCACTGTTAGCTCTCTTTTACTGAAATCTGAAATTTATTACATCAAGCATATATGTATGGATTGACATGGATTTTTCATGTTGAAACACTCTAAAATGATGTACTTTCACTAGTACTTGGTGGGCAGCAGCTTTGGTTCCACTTTCTTCGCCATTTTTCCTCGATTTTTGTGATTTTTTGGTCATTTTCTGTAGTAAATAGTAAGCAGTTTTGAACTGTCTATAGTCTTCTAGACTGCATTATGGCGAGTTCGTCCACTGATCATGCTATTTTCAACATCACTAAGCTTGATGGTATGAATTACTCTTATTGGAAGAGCCAGATTTGGCAGGTGTTGGTGCAAAAATCGCAGATCAAACCTTTGAGGTTAAGCAGACATCCGCCTGCTGCAAGTATGCTAGATGAGGAATGGCTTGAGCTTCATGAGTCATGCAAGTCTACTATTGTATTCTCTCTCACAGAATAGGTTCACTATAATGTCTTTGAGGAAGAACAGAGTGCATGGCAGTTGTGGGAAAAGATAAAAAATCTCTATGACAAGAAAAGTCCAATGAGTCAAATATATTGGCTGAAGCAGCTTATGGATGTGCGCATGAAGGAGAATGTGACTATGTCTGCTCACTTGAGCCAGTTCCATGCTATACTCAAGAGCTTGACTTCGCAGGACATCACTTTTGCAGAGGATGTCATTCCTCTTTTCTTGCTTGGTACTCTTAATGAGTCATGGGATATATTCCACACTGCATTATGTGCCTCTACTGCTATCTTGAAATTTTTTGATGTTGAGAGTGCTCTTCTGCAAGAAGAGGTTAACCGTAAGAATTTGGATACCTCTCGTGTGTCTCATGCTATGACAGTTAGAGGCAGGAATGATGGATATGGAAAGCATGGCAATGGTAGTGGCCGTGGACGGGATTCTCGGAAATCTCGGTCCAAGTCTCGTGGGAAGTCACGTAGCAAATCCTGTGGCAGGAATGCAGATGTTACTTGTCACCATTGTGGGAAAAAGGGCCGTATTAGGCCACAATGCCATGAATTGCGCAATGAAATGTGCAAAGATAAGGGGAAAGACAAAGTGCAGGATAAGTCTTCTGATCGCAGCATAGTTGTGGGAGCTTTCACTCAACCGCCAAGACCCACGGACCACTTATTGATTCAAGCGTTCCAAGCCGAGCACTAATGGCTACCTCTCACATAGCCGACGCACCATCCATATCTACGGGTGTAGTGAGCTTACCTCCGTGCCATTCGAGTTACCTCCTCTCCCGTGCACTCCGGTAGCTCCACGATCCAAGTGCAAGCTTCAAGCAATCTCCATCCTCAAGCTCCACGCTCCAAGCTCCATTGCTGCGAGCAAGAGAAGAGAAGAGAAGAGAAGAGAAGAAGAGAGGAGAAGATGGAGAGCTTCTCCTCCTCGGTCCCTCACCCTCACACACTCACTCCCTCACACTCTCACACTCCCTCTCTCAAGCACAAGCTCAAGCAAGCAAGAACAAGAAGAAGAAGAAGAAGAGGAGAGCTACTTTTGGCCACACACAAGAATGAGCTTCTCATTCACTTTTCAACTTTATATACAAAACCCTAAATCCCTTTTGGGCGGTCATCCCCTTTTTCCCCTTTTACATGGCCGGCCATAGCCTAGGCCCTTTTTCCCATTGTCCTTCTATCTTCCTAGCTTCCTTTCCACTGCCCATCTACATTTACAAATTGCACGGGTGAGAGCTCGGCGCTCTTTTACAAGATTTCAGGGTGCGCCTTTTTATTTTAAAATGCGCCTTTCCCCTTTTGCCTTTGCCTTAGACTTTTAAGGTTGCCCTTGCGCTTTTGGCATTTTCTCCTTTTCTTTCTTCAGTCGGGCTACCTTTTTTCCGCCTTTGCCCTGTGTCTTTTCCACTTCCTTTTGCTTTCTTTGTGTTGGGGTTAACATTACCCCCCTCCTAGACGAGTGCCATTCCCATGGCACTCACCGTCGTAGGTAGCAGGCTGTAGCATGCACCGAAGACGTGGGTGACAAGGACGCCTGTGGTTTCTGTGGAGGAGTATTGGTGGTGGTGTGGCAGAAGGTCCTGGGGGCCTGTTGGTGGCCAAGGTGGCTGGTGGAAGGTTGTTGGAGTTGGTGGTAGGGCTATGCTGTGTTGGGGATTGCATTGATGGCCAGCACAAGTGTTGGTTTGTTGGGGATTCGGCACATGACGATTCTTTGCGGGCTTGTTGGATGGTAAGGGACAAGTATCAAAGTTGAGTGTTGATGAAGAGCAAACAACACCTTATACCTGCAATTGGAAAACCTCACCTATGATCTCTCCTTAAGGGGCAGTGCTAGGCTTCTCATTGTGCACAAGACATATTTTGATTAGTTTGGGAGACAGGTCGAACGCTAAGCAAGCCTAGAGTATTGTCCTGCACTTGAGGACCCAAACTGTGGATATACTTTGGTGCAAATATTGTGTGAGTGCTCGTGCATACTTAGATATTACATAGTTAGAAGACTGCGGGCTAGTTTCTCATAACAATTCGTGGATGAAGCAAAGTTGTCCATGTGGAGAAGGAGTACACGTGAAGGCAGATGAGACATCCTTCGTATTGTGACTGCACTATGTAGCATAATGGAATACCAGGACACCGCACTTTCAGTAGCTGGAAACTATTGGACTTGCTTGATGAGTACGGTGTACTTTTCATGGCCAATCGTGTGGTGCTTATCACCACTGATTGCAATGGCATTAAGGCAGAGTGTAAAAGAAAATTGTGCAAGTGGGTCAGGGTGACAGGTCTAACCCTAGGCAAGACAAGCTTTCCAGGTATGTACTGCCCTTGATGTGCCCTGAACAATTGTGGGTGATTGTAAGGGGCTAGGGGACTAGGGATGATGCCGGTTGACCAAGGTCACCAGACGTACCTAATTTGAGGACCCCTAGGTGCTGTGCTGTGATCGTGGGTGCTTCTTATTTTTCCATTCATTTTTTTTTCTTTTCTTTTCTTTTCTTTTCTTTTCTTCTCTTCTCTTTTTTTTTTTTTGCCTGAGTACAACCATTACAATATGTTGAGGCTATCAGCCTTTCAATGGGTTGGAAAATGTCAAGCTTCGAAGGCTCAGAAAATGAATAGTACAATGATGATGGTGCCATAGCCTCGCTGTTAGAGAAGCAGTTGGCGAAAGGGGGAGATACACTTGAGATATTGCAACCCTCCTTGCGGCACATGCGATGTTGGTACAATTGAGGTAACGACTGCCATGAGCCAACTATAGAGCCTAACCCAGAAAGGGGGCGTGGCCCAGGAATGTTTTGTGGGCCATGCAATGTGGGCGATTGGCAAGGGTGCTTTCGGCAGCGTGGCTTTGCCACGGCTCGCTGTGGGGTTGTGGGTGTTGCGGTGATTGGGCATTTAAGCATTTTCGCACAGGGACCTGTATTATCTTGCATCCACTTGTCGCTTCATGAGAGCATATGCATTGTGTATGCCACAACTATAATAAACCAGTGCAATGCAAGGAGACATCATTTATTTGAATTCTATGGTGTTGACTAGACATTTCTCACCTGCGCTTGATTAGCTTTCTTCTTTTGCTAAAGGCGTAGCATATATTAAACGCAGATATGATAAGTTCATACAAGTCATGAACATGTCAACACTTAACAAGTCGGGAACACTCAATCATTTAAAAACAAAAAGTCCTGGCCAGTTATCATTTGATAAGCCCTTTATGCATTATGGGCTACTCGATTTGTACGAGGCGGGGCGAGTCTGGGTGGCCGGGTGATTGGGGCTCTGCTGGTGTGGGACTCCCGTAGGGGTGAGCAGGGAACATGTCGGCTGGGATATGAATGGTGTAATCCCGGCTCGCTACCGTCTCCAGAATTTCTTTAAATAATTCATTAAATTCTTCTCTTTCCCGAGCTGCCCTTTCTGCCTTTGAGCATCTGGGGCCCGAGCGGGAGCTGGAAGTGCGTACTACTAGTGCTGCACCCTGTTGCGGGTTTCGAGTTTCGACTTTCTTGACTCGAGGGTTCTTCGGCCTTCACCCTGGGCAATGTCGCTTAGGACCCCGCTTCTTGGCATACCTCTTGATGGTGGGCACATAGCGCTCTGGTGGAGGGGCGCGTGCCACATGCTCCCGCCTTCTGCGAAGAGCGTCTTTGCATGCTAGATCTCCATGATCCTCCATGCGTTCCGCCGCAAAAGGAAACCTGCAAGACGCAATCCAAGGGTTTAGACCTTGATACAGGATACAACTGTTTGCATGGAAGGGATTTTAGTGTGGTTTATGAAGCGCATATGACAAGAAGGGGAGGGGTGAGGCATGCGGTGATTGTTGTAGAGGAATGGTCCCCATGCTAATGTTCACATTGCCTCCAGTCATTAGCAGATATTAGTTTATGCTAATTCGCGTGGACTGGTTGTCATGGAGTGGGACAGGGTACCTCCTCGTAAGGATAGACCAAAAAGGGAAGAAGGTGTATAGGAAGGGACCATACCCTGTCTACACCATCGGAGTTGTTGGTCAAGGCCTCCTATGGCGGCAATATGGGTTGCATGCCCTTCACTTGGAGGTGGGGCTGGTCACACGACTTTTAAAAGTGTGATGAGAGGAGGACCTGAGGAGCTTAGCCTGTCAAACCCAACTCTTCTCCCTGCGCTTGACTATCATTGCTTGTGTGTGTTGATATTGTTTATACATGGTGACACAAAAATCAATGTTTATTTATATACATATCTATGAATTCATGTCACTTCACGGGGATAAGAACCAAGTGTAGAACTCGGGGTTGTACCGGAGCGTGGCACACGCATCCAGTATTCGTGGCAGCTGACTTAATACTGATAGATATTTTGCCACATCGAGTAGCATGGAACCTTGACCAAGTCTACTGGCAATATGTAACTCCTCCTCAGTGAGAACCCTATCAATCAAAGGGCCCTGTAGCCTAGTCCCAGCTAAGTCCATACCCCGAATGGCAGTCAGCACTCGAAGGGAAGTTGGTGCCACGTAGGTTTGGTCTCTTTGAGACCGCCATTTGGCCAATCGCTCTTCTGAGACCGTCATGATCTGAGCCCCTAGTTCGGCCATTACAACGCGGCTTTCGCACCAACACTACTCAAATTGACTCTGGCCTGCTGACAGTCGCTTTAGTAGCTCTATGTCTACGAGATTCGGTCGGAAGAGCACTTCATTGAACGTGACGGTTAAGCACAGTTTGTCAGCCTCCTCGTCAGGGATGAGTCACATATGTTCATGCAGGAGCCTGTCGTAGTGCCCGTTAAGATGTTCTTGTTCTTCCCACGATAGAGGAAAGGTCAAATAATCTCCAAGCTGCTCTTTGGGGATCGTGCCCATGTCCGCAAGGACGTAGACACACGCGACCACTTTGAGCTTAGCTTCCAACTCAGTTAAGCATTCTGCGACACTTCTATGTTCAACGAGGGCCTGCTCGATTGCTATCTCATGCAAAGTTCTAAGAGTTTTCTTAGGCTTTAGCATGGCTAGGGGCTCAGGCCTAGATGAGCAAGATTGGTCCATGCTAGGCTTTCTTATGCTCTTGGGGTTCTCACGTTTCTCCTGAGGTTTTGCTGTTATTTCATCATGGTTCTTCTCGGATGTGACTGGTATAGATTTGTCACCCTATTGTGGCAGCGTTGTATCCACTCTTGATTGATCAATGTGAGTTGTATTGTCAGTGGATAGAGTGTTGCAAGCAACTGTTGATGGCAACGGTTGCTTTGGTTTCTCAGAACACACGGATGTGTCTGGGGTTTCACCGCTATTAGGAGAGGCATCAGTGGGTTCATTGGTGGATGGACTCGATGTTTTATTCATCAGCTCTCCAGCGCCCTTCGTCTCAATGTTCTTTGGGTCCACAACCACCTGCATCTGTTGCTGTTTTCTCTGCTTTCTCCTCTTTTTCTTGGTCAATGAAGGTGCCTCTTTCAACAACTCAGGACCCTGGGCTATATCGACTGTTGATGTGCTTGGTCGGGCCCCAGCATTTCCCTTCTCTAGTGTGTCCTTATGGGACATGGCCGTGGTTTGCTGAATAGCCTTGCCCGGTTGTGAGGGCATAACTGCCGCCCTTTTCGGAGAGTCTAGCTTTTCAACTAATTCCCCTGTGTTTAACTCCCCCGTCCTAGGCTTTAGGCACTTTGAAGATGCTGGAGTTGTCGAGGGATTTGGTTGCGACACCTCCTCCACCGGTAAACTACTAAGGACACGTTCCACAAGGGGCATTGTCACGGCCAAGGGCTGTGACTGCTGTGATCCCGAATTGGAAGTAGTAGCAACTAGTTCAGTGGGTTGGCTACCCTTGGTGGATTGTGTTGTTAAGTCCCTAGGGCGATCAGAAGTGGTTGTGTCTTTCGTTGGCCTTGGAACACTCATTTGTGTAGATCGAACATGAGTTGATCTAGTCGCATTAGGTGGCTCAGGCATATCCTTGGGTCGAGAGCTACAGATGGCATCATGTCCCACCTCTTTGATGGTTGGAAGCTTAGATGGAGATAGAGATTGGAATTGAGCGGTCGCCCTTGACAATTGCTGTAGTGCTTCCTGTGTCTGTTTGGGAGAAGCGGGCATAGGAGATCTAGGGCTCCTAGGTGGATGTGGCACTAGTTGAATGATTTTCTCAAGGCTATTAGATGATTGTTCCATTTTCTTTGTTGAGCGATCAGCCTTGCTTTGAGCAATGTTGTGCCTATGATGCTTGTTCTCCCCTTGGGGAATCAAAGGCCCCTTGGGCACTAACGGTTTTTGTGCCTGCTCAATGGCTACGTATGACATCTGTCTATTTAGCATGCTAGGCTGGGGCTCCTTCCTTCGAACAATCATGCCTAGTTCCTTGCCTTGAGACCTAGAGCTTCTCTTAGATCTCCTCCTGTGCCATGCTTTTGATGCATTCTGGCCTTCAGCTGATAGAGGTGGTTTAGCAGGGGGTTTTGGTACCCAAATCCATTGGTTGCCTGCATAATACCCTTGAGCACGAAGCAACGCTTTGGATATCCATCGCGGCATTGTGCTCGCTCTCCATCGATGCCTTCGCCTATAAGGCTTGGGCTTCTTTCGTGGTCTTCTACGATTTTTGTGAGTCCAAACCTTGTCCTTGGCCTTGTCTCTTGACTTTCTTATTTTCGGCATGGCCTCACTCACTGGTTCTCGTTGTTCGACCTGTGCTTGCATCAACTCTTCCAACAAGTCCTTGCCCTCGTTTGTAGGCTTGACTGTTATGTCATCACCTTCCTTGCCTTTCCCTTGAGGTTCGATGATGTCACCCTTGCTAAAGGTGGTGACTATCCTCACACCCGGTAGTGTCAGGTGTATCCTGTGTGCTACATAGTCAGCCTCACATTTGGTCGCCCTTTTGAAGGGTCTTCCTAGGAGGGTTTCTTTCCTGCAGCTAGCACTTTTTGGAGGAACATGAAATAGGATAGGTAAGCTTTCCGTTTCAATTGTCGCAAGGATTTTGCACTTCCCTATGAGTGCTTGTGGGTGTCCCCCATAAGGGCTAAGAGTTGCACTAGTCGGTGTGAGCTCTGGTTGGCCTAGTAGGGTCCATGATTCATAGGTCAAGATGTTAAAATCTGCTCCTTCACCAATCAGAGCATCGATAGTATGCTCTCTCTTCGCGGTGAGTTTGACCCTAAGATAAGCAGGTGGTACTATGCCTTCATCTTTCGGGTCTTGGCTTGTGAATTTAAGCCTTCTGACAGATGCCCTTGAGTTCTCGACTGCACGACCATATGTGGATTCTCCACTGCTGTCTTGGATCGTTAGTGCAGTGCCATTCAAGGTACATCTCTCGTCCAGACTGTCATGTCTAGTCATCTTGGCATTTGTAGCTTGCTGATGTTGCATTTTGCTATGACTAGACATGGTATGAACACAATGTATTTGTGTTCTCGTGATGTGGCATGTTTGCCCTTGATGGCTAAGTTGGCCCATTGCTGTTCTAGGGTCTCTATTTGTCTCTATTCGGGTACGGGCTTTTGGTTGCTCTATTGCAAGTGGGACTCCATGCTCATGTAGAGCCATTGCTACGCTAGGGTCCAATTTGGAAGACCTGTCACGGTGCGCGTTTTCTCTCCAACCTACTTGGGGGAGGTGCGGAGGGGGTAGAGCCCCCTCTGCAGGGGTCCGGGGGGGGCAGTCCCCCCCGGCCTGTAGGGCCGTTACGGTAAAATCCATACACAATTTGGAGGACCGTTTATAGCCAAATTTTGAACTACGTGCTCTAATTTTTAGCCCCGTGATGGATCTGTGAAGTGCCTTTAGCTCTACGTGGTCTTGGGTCGACTTTGGGGTTTAGATGTGTCAGAATTTGTGTTCAAGGTACCTGTCCGATTTTGACAGTTTTTTGTTCGATTCTCAGATGTCCAATTTTCAGGAGTCCGATTATCAGAATCGGACGTCCGATTTTGGGTTGGTCCGATCGGCCCAGTGGTCCGATTTTAGTCACATCCGATTCTGGGAATCGAATCGAAAAAGTGGTCCGATTTTCAAAGTGGTCCGATTCTGGGAATTGGATCGGACAGGGCGGTCCGATTCTGGGTTGTCCGAGTGTCCGAGTGTCCAAGTGGTCCGATTTTCAAAATCGGACGGTTGTCCGAGTGCCACGCGGCACGTCCAATTCCGAGCTAGTCCGATTCTGGGAATCGGACTAGACTGGTCCGACTCACTCTCAGTCGGGCGGTCCGATTCTGGAAATCGGACGGTCCGACTCCAGAACTTGGGTGGTCTGATTCTGGGAATCGGACCACAGCGAGTTGGTCTGAGTGCGTCGGCGGCGGGCGCGATTCCTGCACGTTTGTCCCCTCCTCACTGTCTGGTGCACACAATCACCACAGACTTTCTAGATCTGATCAGGGCACTTGTTGGAAAACACCAGACTCACGTGGAGCAGCAGGAATCACCAATGCCTAGGAATCGGGGCAGCGCTTCCTCGTCCTGTGAACGAGAAGTTCTATCTCTCTCTCTCTCTCTCTCTCTCTCTCACAAGGCAAACCAAGGAAATGAGGTCTGTCCTGGCCTCCTAGGCCTCTTAAGGTCCTTTCCCAGCATTACAGAACCTCACAACTAGTTTCCTGTCCCTATCTTCCCAGAAACTTGAATCTGGTCCCCTGTCTCCCTGTTTCAGCCTGTTATACAGCAACAGAAAACCCTACTGTTTGTTTCTTTTTCTTTGTTTTTTCCTATCCTAAATGTATCCAAAACACAAAGTAAATACCTATACTACTCCATTCCACAACATAAATCTCAGAAAGCAAAAAAACTACTTGCCAAGGAGATCAAATACCCTCTTCAACCCCCCCGCTTCCTACCTATCTACCTCAAGCACCGGTTCAGGGAAAACCCTACTCCAATGCTCGATTCGAAGTGCGCAAGCGCTCAAGGCTTGAATCCGTTGGTCCCGGCAATGGAACCAAAATGTAGGAGCTTTCACTCAACCGCCAAGACCCATGGACCGCTTATTGATTCAAGCGTTCCAAGCCGAGCACTAATGGCTACCTCTCACATAGCCGACGCGCCATCCATATCTACGGGTGTAGTGAGCTTACCTCCGTGCCGTTCGAGTTACCTCCTCTCCCGCGCACTCCAGTAGCTCCACGATCCAAGTGCAAGCTTCAAGCAAGCTCCATCCTTAAGCTCCACGCTCCAAGCTCCATTGCCGCGAGCAAGACAAGAGAAGAGAAGAGAAGAGAAGAAGAGAGGAGAAGATTGAGAGCTTCTCCTCCTCGGTCCCTCACCCTCACACACTCACTCCCTCACACTCTCACACTCCCTCTCTCAAGCACAAGCTCAAGCAAGCAAGAACAAGAAGAAGAAGAAGAGGAGGAGAGCTACTTTTGGCCACACACAAGAATGAGCTTCTCATTCACTTTTCAACTTTATATACAAAACCCTAAATCCCTTTTGGGCGGTCATCCCCTTTTTCCCCTTTTTACATGGCCGGCCATAGCCTAGGCCCTTTTTTCCATTGTCCTTCTATCTTCCTAGCTTCCTTTCCACCGCCCGTCTACATTTACAAATTGCACGGGTGAGAGCCTGGCGCTCTTTTACAAGATTTCAGGGTGTGCCTTTTTATTTTAAAATGCACCTTTCCCCTTTTGCCTTTGCCTTAGACTTTTAAGGTTGCCCTTGCGCTTTTGGCCTTTTCTCATTTTCTTTCTTCAGTCGGGCTACCTTTTTTCCGCCTTTGCCCTGCTTCTTTTCCACTTCCTTTTGCTTTCTTCGTGTTGGGGTTAACAATAGTACCTGCAAAGTCCAGCGTTAAAATTGAAGAGATCAATGTTATGCAGCCTGAGAATGTTGATGATGATGATTATATCCTAGCAGCTTCTTCTAGTGCTTCACAAATGACAAAGATACACTCTATGTATGCACAGTGTTGTCTCTTGGACTCAGGTGTGTCCTTTCATGTGACACCTTGCCGAGAGTGGTTTCATTCATACCGTACTGTTTCAGGTTCTGTGCGCTTTGGTGATGATAGCTCTCTTGATATTGTGGGCATTGGTGATGTTAGGCTATAATTTCCTTCTGGTAGCAATTTTGTTATGCAGGATGTACATCATGTACCTGCTTTGACACACAGTCTCATGTCAGCTGGACAGCTTGATGACGCAGGATATCATGTATGTTTTGGAGACTCTGCATGGAAGATCACTCGTCGCCCCCTTGATTATATCAGCTTCTTCCCTTGATCATGTTTTGTCTGTGGGTTCTATCCCACATGTATCTCTTTGGCATGCCCGTTTGGGCCATATGTCTTTGAAGGGAATGAAAATGCTTTCTGGTTTGTAGTACTTACCGCCCCTTGATTATGCATGGTTTGATTCATGTAATGTCTGTGGGCCCATGCCTTGTCAGTCTATGGGTGGTGCAAAGTATTTTGTTACATTCATAGATGATTTTTCACGAAAAGTTTGGGTTTATCCCATTAAGCTGAAATCCGATGTCTTGGCTATGTTCAGAGATGGCTTGCATTGGTTGAGAACCAATCTGGGTATAGGCTAAAATGCCTAAGGATAGATAATGGGGGTGAGTATGTCTCACGTGCTTTTGAGTAGTTATGTGATGAGAGGGGTATTAAGCGTCAGTTGACCGCCCCCTACACCCCCCCAGAATGGTTTGGCTGAGCGGATGAATAGAACCATCCAAGAGCGTGTACGCAGTATGCTTAGCCATGCAGGCCTACCACAGAGCTTTTGGGCTAAGGCAGTCAATACAGCTGTGCATGTCATAAACAGATCACCCTCTAGTGGTTTGGATTTCCAGGTTGCAGAAGAGGTATGGACTAGAAAACCTCCCTCTTATGCACATCTCCGTGTCTTTGGATGTGAGGCATTTTGCCATGTGCCTAGGGATAAGAGAAGTAAGCTAGATCCCAAAAGTATCAAATGCATTTTCCTTGGTTATGGGGATGCAAGGGAGATGGGTTACCGTCTCTGGGATCTGCATGCATGAAAAGTCATCCACAGTCATGATGTAGTCTTCCATGAAGACAAAGTGCATAGGCAGCCTAAGAGAGTTGTTGAGATCTGCATGGTCATACTTCAGGAGGAGCCGAGAGCTCCCGCACAGCCAGTTGAACAGCCTACATCTACAGCAGATGCTCATGGTTAGGATGTTGGACAAGCAGCTAGACATGCAACAGAACCTGCCATGAGACGGTCTACTAGAGACAGACATCCACCTGATAGATTTCAACCCTCGATGCATTATGTCTTGGTTACAGATGCAGGAGAGCCTTTCACCTATGATGAGGCTATGCGCAAGGGTGACAGTCACTCCTGAGAGAGGGCTATGCAGTCTGAGATAGACTCCCTGCATAAGAATGACACTTGGGATTTGGTTTCCTTGCCTATGGGCAAGAAGGCTTTGCCATGCAAGTGGGTGTACAAGCTAAAAAGTACCCCTGGACACCCCAAGCTCGCATACAAGGGTAGATTGGTAGCAAAGGGTTTTAAGCAGGAGCATGGTATGGAATTTGACGAGGTCTTTTCTCCTGTGGTTAAGATGACCACCATGCGCTTAGACTTGGCTTTGGTTGCTCAGCTTGACTTGCCAGATGGATGTCAAGATGGCTTTCTTACATGGGGACTTGCATGATGAGATTTATATGGAGCAGCCTAAGGGCTTTGTAGATCCTGGCAGGCAGCACCTGTTGTGCAAATTGAAGAAAAGTCTTTATGGCTTGAAACAGGTTCCTAGGGAGTGGTATCATAAGTTTGATGCCTTTATGCAGTCGTAGAGCTACAGCCGGTGGTGCTATGGATCCGTGTCTTTACACGAAGAAAGCCCATGATGGTTCTTTATTGATTTTGGTACTCTATGTGGATGATATGCTAATAGCAGAGAAAGCTCATGATGAGCTAGGTTCTCTTAAGGCTCAGCTCAAGAAGAGCTTTGAAATGAAAGGTCTGGGACAGGTTGCTCACATACTTGGTATGTGCATTAGACGTGACAAGCATCATGGACTCCTCTACTTGTCACAAAGGTAGTACATTCATAAAGTCTTTGAGCGCTTCCGCATGCAGGACGTAAAGCCTATTGGCTATCCATTGCCTTCTTATGTAAAGGTATCAAAGGCTAATTATTCACAGACAGATGAGCAGAGGGCCAAGATGGCCAAGATTCCCTATGTATCCACAATGGGGCAGTCTTATGTATGCCATGATAGCCACTCGTCCAAATATTGCCTTTGCAGTTGGTGTTGTGGCACGCTATATGGCCACATCTGGCAAGAAGCATTGGGATGCCGTGAAGGGTATCATGAGGTACCTGATTGGCACTGCAGATATGTGCATATATTATGGCAGCCAGGATACAGGAGTCGTGGGGTACATTGACTCTGATTATGTAGGACTTGCAGATAGTAGGAAGTCCACTTTCGACTATGTATTCACCTATGCTGGAGGTCTCTTTCTTGGATGTCTAGGGTGCAAAAATGCACGGCCCTTTCTACTACAAAGGCCAAGAATGTTGCAGCCAATATGGTAGGCCAGAACCATAACTAGCAGTGACCGATTCTTCACGGCCTTCCATAGAGAGTTTGCTCCCGAGAGAGGTGGACAATATTGGTCGCATGTCTTGAATGTAACACACTAATAGCCAGATGAGAATGTCCAAGCCTATGCTAAGAAGCTAAAGCAAGTTCTTCATAAACTTAACACTTATATCCCCATTCCACCAGCTGCACAGTTGCAATATTTCCTACATGGATTAGATTTTAATATCTAGGTGTAGCTTAGTAGTGTTGCTTTGGCCGACATTGACACTGCTACTACCCAAGTAGGAGTAGAGTCACGCTTGTAAGCAGCTTATGTAGCAAGGATAAATTGGAATGGTAATAATTTGACACTAACCAAAGGGAGTCAAGGGGACCTCATGTCAAATGTGAATGGCAGAGGGAGTATCATATTGAATATGCCTATGTTACCAGTTCCTCCCAATAGCATGAGTATGCCTATGGCTAGGCAGACGGGCCCACTACATGGTGGAGGCCAAATAGCAAATCCTAATTTTGTCCCAGTAGGTCCGCAGCCAATTCCTAACCAAGTGGTTAGGTCAACGGGACGACCACTACATGGTGGAGGCCAAATAACGAATCCTAATGTTGTCCTAGTAGGTCCACGGCCAATTCCTAATCAAGTGGTTAGGTCGATGGGACATCAGACAGACGATCGCTATGAGTCGAGTGCCTCTAATGTCCTTGGCAAAGTTAAGGACATGGTGAAGCACTACACCGATATGATTTGTGAACAATATAGACAAATAGTTGTGGATGCCAATTTTCTTAAGAAGCAGTAGAATTTGATAGGGAGCCGACGCCCTGAAGAGGGTGCCCCCTCAAGATTCAACTGTAAGTGGTGTGGTGGCCAACATTTCCCTAGAAATTTTTAGAATGTCAAATGTGATATTTGCCGAAAGTCTGGCCACTTAGCTGCTACCTATTTGAGTAAGATTAGTTCTCTCCAACAAGGGAGTAAACTACCAGGTCTAGTTAACCATTGCACACAAGGGAATAATCTCCAGCAAGATGAGGGACCAATACAAATACTGCAAAGAGGAAATGCTATTGTAGAGGAGTTGCCTCATGGCAGTGGAGTCAGCGTTATTGAGGTTGTATGTGTCAATGATGCTGAAACTTCTAATCTATAAGCCGTAACAAGAGGTCAAAAGATTAAAGAGGGTGACAAAGGAGTTGTAAAACCTGTCGAGGGAAACCCTAACCAAGAGGCTGGGGGAAAGCAAGTTCTAAATCCTAATATGAAAGGTGGAACTTTAAGGCCTATTGATAGTAAAATTGATCCCGAGAAGGATAAGGGATTGCCGAGAAAGAAGGAAAAAGTTAAAAAAGAGGCACTAAAGCCGATCCAAAGACCAAAGGAGAGAATGGTTTGGCGCGAGAAGAGAACTTTGGCTAACTACACGACTTTGATCTAGCAAGTTCTCTTTGCAAAGTTAAACTAGACGTGAATCTCCTGTGGTTGATTAAACTTTCTCCAGGAGTATGCAAGGAATTCAAGAAAATCATGTGTATTGGGTATATCATAGAACCTTTCAGCATAGCACGAGTGGGAGAAGATTGGTTTGATCATGCTGAAAAGCATTACCCTAGGATTCCAACATACGTGGATGGAATACTAGTAGAGCATGCTATCGTGGAAACTGGATCCTCTGTCAATATCATGAGTTCAGACTTGATTGAGAGGCTAAGTCTTGAAATTCAAAAAGATGGCTCCACACTTCTTAGGATGGTAGATGACAATCTAAGACAACCAGAAGGTTGCATCATTAAAGTCCATGTTATTGTTGCGAGCGTGGAATGCTATCTGGACTTTAGGGTGATAAGTTTTGCAGGACGTTCTAGCTATCAAGTTTTGCTAGGTAGGTCATGGATCTTACGAATAGAGTGCCAAGTTGATATACCCGCTGGTCGAGTGATTCTAGGTAGAGGTGCTAATCGTGTAATAGTGGATGCTTACCTTGAGTCTCCTCAAAGTGAGAGAGCTCCTTTATCCTCTATTGAACTACAAACAGCCATATGGTAGTGAGACGTCATCGAGTGATGGATCTAAAGAAGGGTCCACTATAGAGGACATTTATCAGATAACATTGAATGAGTCGATAGAGCCTCAAGTTTGAATAAGAGACGTGGATGTTATTGAGTTGGACCTTGGTACGTCTAATGATTCACGGTCAATTAAATTAGGTTTCATGCTCAGTTCGGAAGAGAGAGAGGACTATGTGTCCTTGATTCAGGAGTTTTACAACATCTTTGCTTGGAGTTATGACAAACTTAGGGGCATTCCCCTCAGTCTGACTGTGCATACTATTCCTGTAAAGGAAGGAACCTACCCTGTACATCAAAAAGTAAGGCATATGCCTTTTTAACTAAGGGACAGGTTATTTGAAGAGCTACAGAAGTTGCAGAAAGCGGGTTTGATATTCCCTAATCAACATACTGAATGGTGTTTGCCAGTTGTGATTAGAAAGAAGAACAATCAAATCCAGCTTTGTGTAGATTTTAGAGAGCTAAATAAGAAGACAGTTAAGGACTACTACCCGTTGCCCTTTATTGACCAAATTTTGGATAAATTAGCGGGTAGGGAAGTATATTCAGATTGCTTTGTAAGGTATAATCAAATGGCAATTGTTGAGAAAGACAAGCTTAAAACAACATTTATTACTATCTTTGGTACCTTTGCATACCATGTGATGGCATTTGGTTTACGTAATGCACTTGGTTTGTGGCAAAGAACAGTCGACAAGACCTTTGGTGACATCTCCCCAAAGGAGTTGAAAGTATTCATTGATGACATGGAGATAGCCACCATAAGAGAAAGGCACTTGATTATCTTGCAGAAGTGTTTTCAGCGTTGCAGACAATTTTGCATAGCTCTCAACCCGCGGAAGTGTGTCTTTGGAGTCCCTTATGGGCTATTGTTAGGCCATGTGGTTAGTTCAGTAGGGATTGCGACTGACCCTGAAAAGATCAAGGTCATAGTCGCCATGAGTCCACCGCGTACTCCAAAGGAGATGCATAGCTTTCTGTCATCGGTAGGGTATTTACGGAGGTTTATCAATGCCTTGGTAGATAGAGCGTTGCCATTGACGAACCTATTGTTCTTCAACTGTCAGTTTACATGGAGTGATGCTTGCAAAATATCTTTTGATGATGTGAAGCAGGAGCTTGCCAAAGCACCTATTTTAAAAGCATCTAAAAGGGGCAAAATGTTCTATATATCTTCAGCAGCCACTATGCATAGTATCATGCTGCTTATCCCAAATTTGGGAGGAAAGGTGGTACCATCCGATAGCTTTTGCTAGTCAGAAGTTGGGCATATCGAAAATTAACTATACCTATATGGAGAAGTTGCGCCTTGCGATGGTATTTGCGACCAAAAAGTTCAGGCACTACATTCTCTATGAGATAGTGGCTTTCTATATGAAGGCGAAAGGGCTTTGATTGTTACTGAATAAGTTATAGCCGCCAGATCAAGATCAAGGGCTTTGATTAATCACTTTGTAGGAGTTTGATTATGAGATCAAGAGCAAGCTACCGAGGCTACAGGGCATTGTAGAATGTCTTGTGGATTTTGGAGAGCCCAAAGAGGTTTGGGCTGAAGGAAGTGACATGGAAACATTGTTTAAGATTGACATGACATCTATTCTCTCATGGTATGCTGCTATAATGCACTAATTATCTACGGGAGAGACTGGAGCTACTTTATCCAAATCCGAGAAGAGAAAAATTAAATAGTAGGCATTGAAAATTTCCTTTATTGCAAGAACATTATATCGACAGGGTGTTGATAATATCTATCACCGATGTGTGATGCCTGATGAGGTTCCATTTATCTTGGAGGAGTGCCATGACTCCGCTTGTGGAGGGCACTTTGCTGGGCAGTTGACGGCATAGAAGGATTTAAGAGCTAGATATCGGTGGCCATCCATCTTCCAAGATTCATTTGAGTATGTTAAGAGATGCGATACATGTCAACGACATGACAATCAAGATAATAGGAAGTGACCACTTACGCCTATTATGGCCATCCTTCCATTTGAGAAGTGGAGCATCGACTTTGTGGATCCTATTATTTCGTTGTCTACTACTCAGAAGAGATATATTATAGTAGCTACTAATTACTTTACAAAGTGGTCAAAAGCACGGGCGACGAGGCAGAAAAATGCAAAAGAGACTGCCAGTTTCCTACTTGAGCAGATTATTTGCCGTTTTGGTCCACCAAAGGAACTAGTATCGGACCGTGGAACCCATTTTTTGAATAAGGTGATTAAAAGCTTGACTTAGACATGGAAAATCAAGCATAACAAGACCACTCCCTATAATCCGCAAGCCAATGGACAAGTCAAAAGTGCCAATAAGCAGCTTGTGGGTATTCTATCCAAGATAGTCTCCGAAAAGAAACAAGACTGGGATACAAAATTATATGTGGCGGTTTGGGTGTATAACACAATGTTTAAACGAGCCACTGGCCACACCCCCTTCAAATTAGTTTATGATGAGGAGTGTGTCTTGCCCTTGGAAATTGAGTTTCTGACCATAATATTTGCAATCAATCATTCTTTGGGTGATGAAGATGCCCTATTCGAGTGGTTTACGACTATAGCCCACTTGGATGAGCTTAAATTGCAGAGTTTGTTGCACCAAGAAGTGGCTAAGCGTCGGATGAAGTGGTTGCATGATCTAAAAGCAAAGAAATATACCTTTAAGAAAGGACAATTAGTTCTATACTACGATGCACATAGGGAGCTATTTCCAAGGAAGTTGGAACCTAGATGGGATGGCCCTTACAAGATAGTTAGGATAGGTAAAAATAAGGCCACACCTTTATTAGCTGATCTACAGGGAGTGGAATTTAAAAATAAGGTTAATCTTACTAAGATTAAACCTTAATATTTTTGAGTAAGCTAAGGCGCTAAATGCATTGTAGGTCCATACTGGGGTTGATTTGAGACCTGTCGGAGATGTTAAACTGGTTGATGGGGTGGTTAATCCCTTATTTGGAGCACCCATTTCTAGAGCAAAGATATCATCAGGGGAAGCTTATCTGGTGGAGAAAAGGGTACAAAGTGATTGAGAAAGAAAACGGTACCTTTGTCTGGGAGATTAGAGTTTTCTGCCATCATTGTTTACAAATCTTGACAAGCATCCCTGTTGAGTTTAATGAAGAAGGTGGGATGGAGCCGTCAATCCACCCTCTAAATATGTTGAATTTTGATTATCATCATTACGAATATAGGAGAGTTCTTGATGGATGGTTGTGTAAATCCATTGTGGACGTACACGTTATACTTTGATGGAGAGTCCCGAGGCCCTCATAAAAAAGGGAGTGTTAAAGTAGTTATCCGAGATCCCCAACGCAGAGTTACAATGAAATTAGATGTTTATCTCAGGGTAGGATTTACTAATAACATGGCAGAGTATAAGGCTTTGATTATGGGACTAAATATTGCCAAGAAAGGTGGTATTCAGCGATTGTTAGTAAAAGGGGATTCCCAGCTGATTGTAAATCAACTAAATGAGACATATACAGTCTGGAATCCTATCCTTCGTATGTATCATCAAACTACTATAAAAGGGATCTATATGAGCTGATTTTTTTTATTTCTTTAGGCCAAGAGAGCCCGTTACTTTTAAATGTTAATGTACTATTTCTTTAGGCCAAGGGGACCAGTTAGTTTTGCAGTGAAATGTGCTATTTCTTTAGGCCAAGAGGGCCCTATGTCTGTTTGGTGTAGGTACGTTTAATAGTTTGTTGTTTTAGTGATTACATCATACGGATTGACGAAGGTGCTGGAGGGAGCCTGACTGCAAAGAAGCTTCTTGTGGCCATTCCAGGTGGTTTCATCCCCTTTCCGAGTCTTTTTCCCTTAAGCAAATATTGATACATGTGTATGTAAGGGTTCTTTATTTCTATTTGTTGGGGACTGTCAATCAAGGCATGAAGTCCCAGATTTAGGTTCTGTATGTCTGGGGGGAGGTTTGAGTAGTGATTGCCTCCTGTATTGGCATTGTCAAGCACTGAAATACCTATTTTAGACAAGAGTTCTAGTGACCCTGTTCTATTGACCTGCTAGGCGGCTGTTCTAGGAGTTTCTGTTAGGGTGGGGCAGTTAAAGAAGCCTACTAAAAATAACGAAAATGAAAAAACCCTAAATATCCGATAGAAAATATATGAATATACAGAGGTATGTAAAAAGGGGTTCTAACCCCTATAAAAATAGAGAAGCAAGAAAAATCTTTGAGCAGTTGTTTATTGCCTTGTGAAGGCCTAGTAGGTTCCTAGGGACGAGACAAGACCCAGTGCCGATGTCTTGTCTTCCTAGGGGTGGCAACTAGCTGAAAAGAAAAGTAAATAAAAGAAGGATTGGAGCAAAAATAAAAGTGAGCATTAGAAAAGGATTAAGTGTTGCCTTGCACGGGCTTGGTAGGTTCATGGGTACCGAGATAGGACCTGAGGCCGATGCCTTGTTCTCCTTGGGTCACTACGCTTAGCTCCCTCCTTTTTACACGCTTGAGTATGGAAAATCCAGGGCTATAAGGAAAATGTGCTAAAAGACACCATCTATTGATCAGGCTATAGGAGTGCTCGCCTAGTAGGAGCTTCTAGTTGAGTTGACCTTAGTTAGGTAGGTAGTTCAGACCACCACTTAGGATTACCTCTCTGATAGTTCTTTTTCGCTTGGTCGTGTTGGAGCAGTCAGTTAGTGACTAGCTTTGGGCTTTCTGTCAGATTGTGGTCGACCTACTCCTCGTGGACTTCGTACCTTGGTTTTGTCCAAGGGTAAGGTGAGAGATGTGATGTGTATTTATTTTGTATCAGCTTGATGCTCTTTGTGATTGTGTTTATGTGCGAATCTGTTCGTGGGATTCAACGAGCTAAGTTGCCCTATCCCATGGTCGCCAATTATAGATAATTTTTTATGTCGAGAAGTGCTTAAAAATAGCCAAAAAATCAAAATTTTAGGGAAAAATAGACTTTGTTGAAGGCAACAGTTGCAATTAGTATGATTTTAAGCGGCAAAGTCCCAAAAGTGCTTTAAAGACCCACCGAGCAATGGTTGGGGAATTTTCATAATTTCTTAGCATATTAGTTGAGACTCTGGGAGATGCCCGGTAGTGGGGGACTTCGAGACGGGTGCCCAAGAATTTTTGGAAGCTGATTTAGACACCGGACGCGGGAGGAGTGCCAAAAATTGGCCAACCATTTGAGAATGAAAGGGGTGTGACCAAAAAATTGACAATTGGGGGGCGGGGGGGGGGGGGGGGGGAGATATTGAGCATTGAAGATTTTCTATTGGTCGTTCCATTGGAAATCTGAAAAAATTTAATTACAAAACCCACAACACGCAAATAAGCGGTATGCCTCATTTTTACAAAGGAATTTTGCTTCTTGTTGATGTTTGATGGCTGAAATGAAATTCATATGGAACAAAAATTTGTATGGATCTTGTTTTCATTATGATTGAGGGCTGTACATAAAAAAATTGCAGATCCATAATAATACATAGCTGCAATAATTAAATTATAGCTCGAAAAGCACATTTTTAGTGTAAAAATGAAGGTTTTATTGGTTTTGGGTGGGGAAAAGAGATGCGCATGGGATAAAATTCTGAGACAAAACATCTTTAAGCCTTCATGATTAGTCACTAATCATAAATCAGAAAATAATCTATTTTTATGCACAAATAAATAGAGAAAAATAGCAAAAAATTGGGAAAAATAGGATTTTCGTGTTATAAAAATCTAGAAAATTATGATTCGTGGTTGTTGCTGTATAACAAGCTAAGGCATGAAGTTTGGCTTAAATTTGGCTTTGTTTATGTGTCATAGTTCATGGTTTTTCCATTTTATTCAAAAAATGCATACAAAATAATACCCTACACATATGCAACGCAGGATAACCTAAATGTTAGAGGGAAAGGGTGAGGTTAAGAGATTAAAAGGGCTAAGAAGGTTTGAATTTTTTGAAGCATTTGATTGTGCATTCCATTTAGAATTTCGATAATTCAGTTTAAGGGGCCAGTAGCATGAGAAATCGGTGCTAGTCTCCATACATCGAAGCATACGTTTAGTGAAAATCATGAAAGGGCTGTTTTTTCCACATCACAAAATGCTGATTTGATAAATATTATTTGTGCACTAGGATCATATGCAATATGCATGACGCATGGCATGGTATCAGTCCTAAATTGCATAACAAGTGTCTTCCTAGGATATGACTTATATGTGGAGTGGAAAGGAGCCTTTGCTGTAGGGTAGTTGTACGTTTTCCTTGGGACTGTTTGGTGAGGATTTATATATTCTTGGATCGTGCAAAACAAGAAAAGAGTGGAGTTTGTGCGTTATGTCTTATATGTTGGAGCGATGCATCTTGGGGCCAATCCCCGAGGTGTAGGAGAGTCACAATGGAGCCGCAGCAATCAGCCGAGAGGTGCATCCTGATGTTTGTGTGACGAGGCACTATGCCTACATGTTATGGGATCTCCCTCTGAGGAGAAGGGAAGGTAAACGTTGGACTACATATCAGCTACAAATGTATAGTTAAGTCTATGTAGTGTACATCGATGTATTACAAACGCTCTTGGCCCTCAAGGCCGTGTGGTGGGGTTGTCTGCTTTGTGCATGAGGTCCCCCTAGTGCCATAGCCAATGCCGACCCATTTTAGGTCCCATCATATATGGCTATCACAAAGGAAGTATGGCTTTGATATGTTATCCAAGTATGGTATGACAACATATAAGCCTCATTGGAGCAAAATGTGAAGTTGAGTGCTAACATTGGGGATGAGTTAGAAGACCCTACTATATTTAGGAGGATAGTAGGGAGTTTGATTCACATGTCTATCACAAGGCCAAACTTTAGCTATGCTGTTGGCCTTGTCGGTCAATTTATGCAGATGTCTAGAAAGCCTCATTTGGATGCAGTTAGACGTATATTGAGGTATGGGAAGTCCACTTTACATTATGGAATTTTCTATGAGGCAGGTAAAGATGTACATGTCTTTGGATACATAGATGTAGATTGGGCTGGTAGACAGAAGATCTACTAGTGGATTCATGTTTTTCCTTGGTAGTGCAGTAGTTACATGGAGTAGCAAAAAGCAACCTACAGTTTCTTTATCGAGTATAGAGGCTGAGTATAGAGGTGTTGATATGGCAGCATGTGAGGTGATATGGTTGCAAAAGTTATTAGGTGATTTGGATGTACAAGGAGATGGTCCACTTGTTATTCATTGTGACAACATGAGCATCATACAACAAGCTAGGAATCTAGTGTTCCATGCTAGGACAAAACACATTGAGGTGCACTACCACTTTGTGAGAGAGAAGGTACTTGCAGGAGAGATTGACTTGGTATATGACAGCACAGAGGATCAGATAGCTAACATTTTCACAAAGGCATTGGGTGCAGAGAAGCTTTGAAAGTTTCGAATCTTACTTGGAGTTGCAGAGATAGAGTTGAGCTTGAGGGGGAGTGTTGAGATGGCAAGCTCAACAAGTGCAGACATTGATGATGGACCACTTGGCTAGATGGGTCCGCACGTCTATACTTAGCACGTTGGTGGTCATTATGATACTCACATGGCCACTGACTTATCACTTATTATATTTAGCTTGTTACACCTACCTACAGCTAGCAAAGATATAGTGCTAGTCGATTAGTGTAGTTTATTATGCATTGTTTGACTTAGTAGGCCAATTTCCTTTATGTTGCACATTATCTATACTTTGTGTACATTGTATAGTGTGGAAAAATAAGAAAAAATTAGCAAGAAAATGTTTTGGCCTCCATCTCTCTTCTTGTGTTCTTGAGTGAGCTTCCTCTTGTGTATATAGTTGTGTATACAGTGTGTGTTTGGCACAGCAGCTCAAGCAAGTCCCCCCAGCATGTGATTCTTGACAAATCAAGGGATGCTTCTTGTGTGTGTGCTACATGGTGTACACCACCAGCATGTTTAGGGACTTGTTTTGAGGATTGGGGATAGAATTACTTGTTGAACTATAAAAACGTAGGAACACGAAGTTCTTAGATGGTCCTAGCCGTGAGGTCATGTGGGGTGGTTTTAAGTGAGCGGTAGAGTCCCGACTAGTGCCTTAGAGCCAGTGTTGGGCCCGTTTTAGGTCCCAACACATGCATTCTTACCTATTGCAGCATTAGAAGACACCACGAGAGAAAGGGAATTGTAGATACAAGAGCAGGAGTCAATATACTCAACCATACGGTCTTGTAGGCTTGGGGTAACCCACTTGTAGAGACTGCAATATTTAATGTCACGTCGGCTAATGGGATGAAGGTTAGACCATTTGGAGTACTGAAAGATTGTCCCTTGAAGATAGTAGGTGTTCAATTTCTCAGTAAACTTCATAGTCATGGACGGAGTGGACTACGACATCCTACTAGGCTAACCTTGGATGCAAAACACACGAGGGATAGAATATTAGGGTAACGATCTAATGTTCTTAGGCAAAAAATCAAAAGTTGTTAAGCGTTGAGATGGACACTTGGAAGAACATGCCGATCAACCTAGATGCCATCTCTGCCATCTTGAAAGGAGACTCACAAGCCAAGAATTCCTATGGGCCACTAACGAAGTATATTCCTTGCCCCGAGGATGAGCGGAATCGGATGCATGTGTTAGCCACCATCGGTCTACCATTCTCAGATGATGAGGAGAATTATAAGTAGGCTGCAAGGACAACCAATGAGTCCCATAAGGCCACACCATCTCAGCTACCAAAGAGTAGGACCACACCATCAGTATCAATTTGCATGATGGCCATGAGCTCTAGTAGTCAACCAACACCTATCTTTTCCCACGTTGTCAAAGAGTTTTCTGTTCATGGTATAAATCATGGAGTTCTTATGTTTGCAAAAGAACTTCATTAGAATTTACATGAGAAACTTTCATACATAATTCACGCATTATTTCCCAACATTTGATTTAGATATCATTTAATCTCATAAGTTCCTTTGTAACTTGACATGCAATTTTCAGTTTGTATCATGTAAATTGACAAAAATTAAGTCTATGGGGACCCTCAACTTGATCAATAGGAGGTAATCGACAATCTACAAGTTATGTTACATTGGTTCATGAGGAGTATTTGCTTGGAAATCAAGAAGAGTGCCCAAAAGTCCACTTGGTTTGTATGGGACCTGAAATAATGGACTTGTGTGACTTGTAAGTGACCTATATGGTCTACTTTTGTGTAGAAGCTGAAGAGAAGAGCAGCTCGCATTTTTCGGTACATTTTTCGGGCCTGCATACCTGTGGCAGATGGAGGGAGAGCTGAAGGCTATGGTGCATGCTCAAAAGCATGCAAACTCAGAGCAAACTGAAGAAAGAGAGGAGATACAAAAAAAGAAGGTGAGAGTCTTTCTTGCCCATCCATTTGGTATCACGAAAATGAGTGGTATGACAATCCATAAAAGGGAAAAATAGAGATAAAGTATTCAGCCTGCTCTTATGTACGTCTTCTTCCATTCTTTTACTGTATTCATGGTCCATTGAAGCCCCTCTTGTGCCCAAGTACTTGAGTGACTTTGGAGCAAGTAAAGGGGAGATTTTGGAGGTGTATGGGGCTGTTTTGGACTCCTAAAACATGTCATAAATAGGGCAGCCCACTGTTCTTGTCTTCTTGAAGGGAAATCAAGTGATCTATGTGGTTGCAAGTGATGGTATTGACCTCTAAACATCAGGGCTTCATTTGAGAGTGATTAGAGAGGCTTATTCTTGAGATTATGTGCATTTTTGGAGCTTGTTTATGGGCTGGAAATTACTGTTATAAAACAGGGCTGAAGTGAATTAAAAGCTTTGTCAGTGCATTTCAAGAGTTTTTGGTCTATGTCTTGGAAGTAGTGGAGTCTACCACTCAAATACTTGTATCTTGGAGTTGTTGTTCATTGGCATTCATGAAATTGAAACCATTTGGGCTTGCATTTGAAATATGTATTTGGATTAAAACTAAGATAAAATCTCTATATGTATTGGTCTATTAACCTCATACGCATTTTATGTAATCGAGTCAAAGTCTTTAATTTCTTTCATGTATGCTAAGTATATGAAAAAGCTTGAGGTCTTCTTCTCCAACTGAATCATCTCTAAAACCCAAGACTTATCAAACCCCATTCTTTTCTCCCTCTCCTAACCTTGAATCCCTCACTCCTCTTCTGCTCTAAACCCCGGTGCTAGACCTTTGACCCCCAACACGACGACAACGTTCCATCTAACAAGTTCGAACTCCAGGGGATTCTTGAACACTTGACGAGAGGTCTAGCTGGTAACTCACCTACCAATCTCAAACCTCTCAAGGACCTCATGGAGGAGCCAAAGTGGTAGTGGACCAAAGTGCATGACTTGAACCTATTGTACAATTGGGCACTAATCACGAACAAAAAGAAAGCTGAGAGTGGAAACCTAGAAAGTGACTAACGGTTAGAATATGATGATTCAAACAACGAGTACAAAGATTGGTACTCAAGAAATGAGGAAAGTGAGGAAGAGGCCAAGACAATAGAGTACAATGTAGACAGCTAAGTGATCGAACAGATACGAGTAGACTCCAAGCCATGGAAAGCCAATTTCTTTAGGATCAAAAGAGGAGTAATCAAGAGGATGAAATGCGACCATACTTAATCACCTAGGTACAATAGACTATGAGCAAGCCAAATTAGTTCAACCTAGTACCACACCACTCTTTAGAACTCAATTGACCTTAGATCTACGACCATCAGGGAAAACTCCTTCTTCTAGCGAAGGTTGCCAGTTTAACTCTGAGTGAAAGTGAGCTTCGAAAGTGGTTAAAAATACCCTGATTACCTAAGATCAAATGCACCAAAAAAAAAAAGGAGACCTGCCAGTCCACCTAATGTGCAGGTGGTTGAAGGAGGAAAAAAGAAGGTACTCAAAAGGGTTAGAAGCTAAAGAGCAAGGGTAGCCCTATGATCTATTGAAGTGCTTCACAAAGTTCAAAAAGGGTGACACGATAGTGATCTTGCTGGGAGCTAAGAGACAAGGACAGGCAAGCGAACCAATAGAAGGGTCTACTAAGGTTTAGGAAGTTGACTTAGCAGGGGAAGGGGGAAAGTATTGACTCGTATTTATAATGGGCGACCTGACTAAGAAAGAGAAGGATGATCTCATCACTCTCCTGCAAGAGTATGTGGATGTGCTTGCTTGTTCCTTAGATAAACTAAAAGAAGTAGATCCGAGGGTCATGACTCTTAACATCCCTATGACTCTCAATGCCACACCAGTTAAGCACAGCGACCATACCCAATGAATCTGAGGCATGCACATGCTATTAAGGAGGAGATAGAAAGCTATTGAAGGCCAAATTCATCTACAAAATCAAGCATAAGGACTGGATGTTACCTATAGTAATTGTCCTGAATAAGAACAAAAAGATTTGAGTGTGTGTGAATTATAAAAAGGTCAATGCTATGACTAAGAGAGATAACTATCCACTACCCTACATGAAAGCATATGCTCAAGAGGGTAGCAGGGAAAGAAGCAACAATTTTCTCGATGGCTTCTCAAGCTACAACCAAGTGTAGGTGCACCCTGACAATAGACATAAGAAAACATTTGTGACCGAATGGGGCATATTTACCTCCATAGTCATACCATTTGGGCTAACAAATGCACCAGCTACCTTTCAGCTCCTCATGTGTCATCTTCAAAGACATGCTTAGGTGAGAATTGGAGGTATTTGTTGATGATCTATGTGTCTATTCCGGTTGGAGGGAACACCTAGGTAAACTTTGTGTAGTCTTTGAGTAGTGTAGACTGTATAATCTCTCCTTGAACCCCCTAAAGTGCCAGTTGTGGGTAAAACATGGATGTATCCTAGGGCACGTAGTGTCTAAGAATGGAATTGGCACATACTTCTCCAAAGTTAGAGTCATTGTCAATTTACCACCACCCACTAACTATAAGAAAGTTTAGTGCTTCCTGGGACACACATGGTACTATTAAGGATTTGTTCTAAACTACACATTAATTGCTAGGTCCTTTTTTACAAATTGCTGATTGTATTTGAGTGGACCAAGGAATGCCAACATGCCTTTATAAGGAACTAAAGAAGGCTCTTATGAGCTCACTGTTGAAATTCATGGATCTAGAGCATGGCTATGGCAGATGGAAGAGAAAGAGAAAACTTATGATGACATGGCAAAGCTTGAATGTGCAAGGGCAACGAGGATCTAGAGCCTTTAGAGGTAGGGGAGGTCACCTAGAGGCAGAAGTCGCTCTTGCCAGTCGCATGAGCAGTCTAATAGGGATAAATACTATCATTATTGTGGAAGATATGGACACATAGCAAAGGACTATCATAAAAAGCAAGCATATATGAAGGCAAAAGGTAGAAAATATGGAAATTATGCATATTCTAGTGATACACAGGATGCTCAAGGAGATAGGTTGTTTGCTATGGAGCATGTTTCTAAGAATACATCTAAGCAAGGCAAGGATGACAAGTGGCATATAGACTCAGGAGTATCTGATCATATGACTCCACATGGTGAGTGGTTTCTACCAAACTTTAAGTACACTGATATCTAGGACATGTTTATTCTATCTGTGAGCTTGGAAAACAAGCAAGGTACTTGTTTATGCAGCATGTCAGAAACACTTCTTAACCTTTTTAGTTGATACATTCAGATGTATTTGGTATCGTCCATAATGCATCTTTTGGTGGTGCTAGGTATTATGTGTCATTTATTGATTATTTTAGCAGATATACATGGTTGTATATCCTAAAGCACAAGGATGAGGTACTTGACATATTCAAGGATTTTAAGACACATGTTGAAAATGAGTTTGGATATTATATCTCATGTCTGAGATCTAATGGAGGTGGAGAATATGTGTCTAGAGAGTTTAACAAGTACTTGGCAAAATATGGCATAAAAAGGTAGCTCACATGTAGTTACACACCACAACAGAATGGTGTGGCAGAGAGAAAAAATTGTGTACTTATGGAAGCTGTCTGGGCAATGCTTAATGAAAAGAACTTACCAAATGCTTATTGGGCTAAAGTAGTTGTCACTGCTATTTATGTACTGAACGCAATACCCATAGCTGGAATTCATGACTTGACATGTATGAGAAATTGTACGGGCAGCACAAACTCAATATCAGCCACCTTAAAGTGTTTGGTTGCATTGCTTATGTACATATACCTGATGAAAAGAGAAATAAGTTAGATCCGAAAGTTGTAAAGATTGTCTTTTTTGGCTATGCATAAGGTAGAAAGTCCTACAAGTGTTATAATTTGTCCACTTGGGAGACCTTGATCAATAGGGTGTAGTGTTTGATGAGTTGACATCATGGTATGGGTAGTCCAAATGCAATGGTTTCTAATGGAGCAACTAGCCCTACTCATGCTAAAAATTATCCTTTAGCTAGTACTAATATGAGTGGACCTATAGGTGATGGTTCTTCTACTGTTAGTCCTTGGACACAACAACTATGCAGTCATGTTTCTACATCCACTAACATGATATGTGAGTGAGGGGAAGATTAGATAAAGGGAGAGAGAAGATGTTTGATGATGTAATTGACCCGCTTACAGCTGGATATGAGTCACCTGGAAGTGACAGTCTTGACACTGAATTGGGCATACCATCAGTTATGATGCCTAGTGTAAGACAAAGCAGGTATGTGCCACCTCATGAGAGGCAAGTGTAGAGTGAACCGTAGGTAAGAAGGTCTGAATGGGTCGGGAAATCAGCTGAAGGCTAACATACAGTGGGTATTCAGCCAAACATTATGCATATATGACTTAAGTGTCAAGTTATAGATAACCTACAAAGTTCGATGAGGCATTTGCTGATGAAAATTGGTGTGCTCCCATGGATGAAGAATATGCAACACTGGTTGTTAGTTTTCTTAAAGGAAAAACACCCATTGGTTGTAAATGGGTTTATAAAGTGAAATGCAAGTCAAATGATTCATTGGAAAGGTATAAAGACAATAAGTTGCAAAGGGATATGCACAACAATATGGCTTAGACTATGAGGAAACTTTCAGCCTAGTTGCAAAGATGGAAACCATAAGAAAACAATCATTGCATTAGCAGCTTCCAAGGGATGGAAGTTATGGAAGATGGATGTCAAAAATTCATTCTTGAATGGTGACTTGCTTGAGGAGGTGTATATGGAATAGCCTGAGGGCTATGTACACCCAGACTATTTGACACATGTATGCAGGTTGAAAAAGGCCTTGTATGGATTGAAACATGCATCGGGAGCATGGAATGCTTGTATCAGTTTACAAAAACTTGGTTTTCAGATGGGTCATGCAGACCATAGCTTGTTTACAAAGAAGACAGAGAATGGTTATGTTTTCTTCGTGATTTATGTGGATGACTTGATCATCCCTGGAGATGATGATCATGGCATTGGTGAAATTAAGTCATGGTTACAAGTTGAATTCAAGCTAAAGGATCTTGGAGAGCTTAAATACTTCCTTGCGATTGAGGTTGTGTCTACACCCAAGGTATATGGCTATTGAAAAAACAATATGCTCATGATATGTTGTTGAAATATGGCATGATGGAGTGTAAAGCCCTGGAAACAACATTGGATCAAAGTGTCAAATTTGCAGTTGATATTGGGAATAAAATAGAGAATGTCACTATGTATAGACAGACGGTGAGCAATGTGATTTATCTCAGTATCACCCATCCTAACCTCAGTTATGTAGTGGGGCTAATTAGCCAGTTTATGCAGAATCCTCGTAAGCCACATCTAGATGTAGTTGGGAGGATTATGCAGTACATGAAGGGTACTGTTGATTATGGGCTATTTTATGAGCATGGAAAGTCATTTAACATGTTATATAAATGTAGATCGGGCTATTTGTGCCTATGACAACCAATGATTATACTTTCAGCCTCCTGGGTAGTAGTATGATCAGCTAGAGTAGTAAGAAGCAACTGACCATTGCTTTATCTAGTACAGAGGTAGAATACAGGGGTGTAGTCTTAACAACATGCGAAGTAGTTTGGCTTGTGAAACTGCTACATGATTTGGGTATACAGTTAGAAAGGAAAATCTTATTGCATTGTGACAATCTCAATAGTGTGATATTGGCTAGCAATCCTGTCTATCATACTAGATCCAAACACATAGAGGTTCTAGCCTAAGCCTAGATGAACAACAATGTACTTAAGGCAGGCTAGGATCTCAACAAAGGAGCTGGAAGAGTTAGGGTTTGGAGAGCGAGAACAATAGATGCAGCACCCTACTAAAAAGCCAAGAGAACCATTGTAGGAAGAGGGGCCAGACTTTGAGCAAGGCTAAGATGAGGAAGAGCAACCATGTGAACCTAGCCCACCATGGCAAGAGATGCCACTTGAAGATTGCGAGGGAAGTGTAGTTCAAAAAAGGGTGGTGGAAGAAAAAAGAAAGAGAAGAGAGATGGTGGAGCAAGCACAAAGGAGGTTGAGAGCCGAACCGTAGCAAGTTCCTAAAGTCTAGATCCCGCAAAGAGAAGAATGCTATCTTGTAAACTAGGCCCAAGAGCTAGTTGTCTGGGAGCAGTGGAAGAACAATCGCCGACCTTTTGAGTTCTTCTTCCACTACCCTCTCTCCTTAGATAGAGTCTTGTTTCTAAAAGTGGTGGATCATGTGATTAGGCTCATACAATGACTAGGGAACCAATGGACAATTGAAAGAGAAAAATACCCTACAAGGTGGTGGAAAGAGCATGCGGACTACTGGCTAGACAAGGTTTGGGATATCCCAAAGACCATCAACAACGGATACAAAGCCTAACTGAAATGGCGACGATGTGTCTAGGACTCCAACCTTGATGCTTGGATGGCCTTCTATAATGCCATGCTGGAGGAGTGCAACGATCCCACCTACATGCCATATCCGCGGAGAATAGGGGTAGACAATAATTGAATGTGCATGGCAGGTATGATTTTACCAAGATCTATAATGTGATGCAAGGAGTCTAGAGGAGTGCTTAATCTTCACTAGATGAGACATCCGCCCATCCATCAGGCACTTCCTCAATGATTTTTCATCCTGTCCCAACCTTGCATTCATCACTACCCATAATTAGGGCAACTAGGATTTCACTCAAGCAAAATCCCACATCAGAAGAGGCCTAGCTGTCGCCACTCTTTTTTTTCTCAATGCTGGAATCGATAGCTATGCAATGGCCTACCTCATGATGAGGCCATGCTCCTACCTTTCTTTTATATGGCAGTCCTTGAATATATGAACGACAACCACTTCACAAAGTGTAGTCACCCTTCTTGTCAACAGCACCCCTAAATGTACATATTAGCATAAAAGGCTACTTGCACAGTAGATCCTCACTTACCAAGTCTCTTAGACCTCCTTGCAAGAGGTAGCTCCTGAAGAGCATTATAATTACATCTATCATGCTCCCTCCTAATGTATTCAATATTTTAAAAAAAGGGAGAGAAGGAAAGAAATCAAAGAAAAGACAAAGATGAAGTACAAGAAAAGGAAGAAATGGAATTCTCATGTACCATCAAATTGCCATAGACGCTGCACCTAGGGACAATTATATCCCTAGCCCCTTCTCCCACTTCACACTTAGGCCACATCAAGGGCAAGACATGCCTAGGGATTTTACACTCAGTTAGATCTGTCTCCCGAAGTCACACCCATAGCACCTCCCCTTGCACGATCTGGGTCCACAAGTGTGGGATAACACCATAAGCTTGTCTTGACCCAACTCCTAGTTCCATTGGCACGGACACCATACATTGCACAGTGAGGTAGGCACATCCCTAGGTAATGCATTTCCTTTTCCTTTTTAGGTATATTTGATCACTCACCATGACCAACCATCAACCTTGGAGGCCCCATCACCCACTCGATCTCTTCTTGGCCTCCACAATCTCACATCCATTTTGTTATGCTTCTTCTCCATAGCCAATCTCCCTAAAGCCCCATCATTAATCCACATGGAAAACCTTCAACCACTCGAGTCCTCACCAACATATGCCATGGGACTAGCATTCGTCTAGGAGGGGGTAAGGTTAACCTTGGTGCATAAAAAGTGAAAGAAAAACAAAAGATTCAGGGCAAAGTAGAAAAAGGCATCCCAACGAAAAAATAGGATTAAAAAGGCCAAAAGAGCAGGAGCAACTTTAAAAGTCCAGGGTGTTAGATATGATCAATGCCCCACCCTCGTTAGGTGCTACCAATGATCCATGGTGCTCAAAGTTGTAAGGCCCCCATTATGAGGAGAAGCCAAATGTGAGCCCGGACATTGGTTGAGTCCTGACTTGTATATCAGATGAGGTCTATGTGATCGGATGGCAAAAAGGTGACTGTTGTGGGTCTAATCTTTGGGTTAGATGGAGTGGTTAAGCTCGTAGCAACTTGAGGCGCATTGCATCGAGTTGCGGTGAGGGAGTTAAAAGGGGCCCCAATTGTGGGGTCAGCGGGCCGCGGAAGCGGCCCCCCTAGCGAGGGTCCGGGGGCAGCACCCCTGGCCCGATGGTAAAGGGAATATTCCCTGGCCGGCTAGTGGAGGCTCATATGGTAGGTTGGTTAGCAGGCCGACCTAACGACCTTCGCGGGCTATAAAAGCTAAACCCCTTCGCAGCCATCTCTCACTCATCTTTCACCCAGTCAGAGTTGTTGTTCCAGCTAGCCTTAAGCTCTTCACCTATCTTCTGTCTAGATCACCATCTAAGCTTCACACAGTGGAAGCGCACGGGTGGACAGAGCCATCTTTGTATCAGTTGTTTGGAGTTAAAGAATTTACTAATTCTCCTCTTATCTGTTGTATACTCTCTATCTCTTTCTCAGATTTTGTTCGCTGTGCCGTGTAATATTTTACATGGTATCAAAGCAGGGGGCTCTAGAGATCAGAGAGTGTGCAAGAGGCAAAGGCTTCAACAGCAAGGAGAAACTATGTCGACTTTTGGAAGCGGTTCTGGCGCATCAGGAAGCGGTGCAGGAGGTGGTGTTGCTGTACCGGCTATTCAAACACCGAGGATTCATCCACCAACCTTCAGCGAAGGCAAGTTAGATGGTATAAACTACACCTTGTGGAAGTTCAAAATTACAACTATCCTTGATTCTTATGAGCTTTTGGAGACTGTGCTGGGGACTGACGCAGAACCACAGCCTACCCCCGACCCATCAAATCCTAGTGTGATGATTCCTCTGAATGCAGATCTTCTACGAGCTTGGAAATGAAGGAATGCAGATGCATTGTGTGCCTTAGTTACAAGCTGTTCTGACAGTGTTCTGACTTTGATTCAGCATACAACCAAAGAGTTAGAGGCTTGGAATGTACTAGGGAGTCAGTATGAAACACAAAACCAAACGAGGATTCAAAACTTGGAGAATCAACTAGCAGCGGAGAAGTTTGCTGAAGGAGAGACAGTTGAAGCATTCATCACTCGGATTAAGAATCTGCGTGACCAGATGGCTGGCGCTGGGATACAATAGACTAGCGAAGAGCTAGCTCAGAAGTGTCTTCGGATTTGTCCACAAAAGTTTGATGGACTAGTAACTGCCCTTAATACTCAGGTGAGACCTCAAGCTTTCACTTTTGAGGAGTTTTGTGCATTATTAATGGAGGAGAAGTTGAGGCTGAAAGCCCGAGAAGGAAGCAACAATGGAGATGCTGCATTCTCTACCAATGCAAAAGGCAAAGGTGGTTCCTTCACAAAAAATGATGGTGACAAAAAGAAGAAGGGCGGAAAGAAGAAGTTTCAAGGTGAGTGCTTCTACTGCAAGAAGAAAGGACATGCAATTGCAGATTGTCGTGTCAAGAAGGCAGATGAAAAGAGTGGTACCCTTAAAAGTAAAGGGAAAGAGACAGCCAATACGGCTGAAGTAGAGCTGGAATTATTCATGGCGACCATTGAGGAAGTGTGCTCCTCAGCGCAAGAAGAATCTACCACTGACTCATGGGTGTTGGATAGTGGGGCCTCCCGTCACATGACCAACAAGAAAGGTCTATACAGTTCTATGCAGCCTCTACAAGAATCCATCACTGTGACGGTTGGAAATGATGCTAAATGCCCTACTGAGGGCACAGATACTATTTCTTTTGTTGCTGCAAATGGTGAAGTCAAAAAGCTTTCACATGTGTTGTATGTTCCCGAAATCAGGAGAAATCTATTATTAGTTGCTACCATAACTGATCTTGGTCATGAAGTGAGGTTCAAGAAGACAGGTGCAGAAATTATTGATAGTGCTGGCACAATTGTTGGCAAAGGAGAAAGAAGGAACAACCTGTATGAGCTAAGTGCTCTTACAGCCACCGCTGGAGTGGGCACAAGTAAGCTTTGGCATGAAAGGTTTGGACACATCAAATTTGCAGTATTGAAGGAGATGCAAAAGCAAGGTATGGTTGCTCACCTACCTACAATAACTGAATTGAAGGAACCATGTGAAGCTTGTATGATGGGCAAGCAACAAAGAAAGGCATTTCCACAATAAAGCAAGAATAGAGCACATGCTCCTCTAGAGTTGGTGCATGCTAACTTGTGTGGTAAGATGCCTACACAGGCCTTGGGGGGATCTTCTTATTTTATGTTGATTGCCGACGACTACAGTAGGAAGATGTGGGTGTACTTCCTTCGTGATAAGGCTCAAGCTTTTGGTAAGTTTAAAGAATGGCTAATACTTGTTGAGAATGAAACAGGGAAAAGTGTGAAGAAATTTAGAACAGATGGTGGTGGTGAGTTCAACTCAAAGGAGTTTGAAGGCTTTTGCAAGAGCAAAGGGATCAAGCGTTAATTGACGACACCTCACACACCTCAGCAGAACGGTGTTGTGGAACGCAGGAATCGCACCATTGTGGAGATGGCAAGATGCATGCTAAAGGGCAAGGGATTGCCTAACCATTTTTGGGCTGAAGCTATTAATACTACAGTCTACATTCTAAATCGGAGCTATACAAAGGCTCTCAAGGGAAAAACACCTCATGAGGCTTACACTGGTAAGAAACCATCTGTCTCACATTTCAAAATTTTTGAATGTGAATGTTATGCACATGTTCCAGATGAGAAGAGAAACAAGTTACAACCAAAAAGCAGAAAATGTATCTTCTTGGGTTATAGTGATGAGCAAAAGGCTTATAAATTATATGACCAAGAGGCAAAGAAGATCATCACGAGCCATGATGTGGTGTTCAAGGAGGAGCCGCATACAGTAGAGGAGGAGAAGGCAAGTTCTTCCACTTTATCGTCAAGCGAAGAAGTAGTCCACTATGAACCTGTCCCGAGAGCTATCCCTATCCTTAAGGAGGAGGAAGCATCATCGTCAGAGGATGAGGAAAAAGTTTACCAACCTGACATCACCCCACCGGAAAAGCCATTGCCGTGTTGGGTGAAGCAGCTCTATGACCACAATAATCCTATGCCTGCATCTGTTGAGGAGAAGGCAGACGGACCAAGGAGGTCTCAGAGAATAGAGGAGCAAAGGAGGGCTTCTGCTCACATAGTCAATATGGCCTTGATGGTTGAGATTATGAGAGAAGTAAAGGAGCCAACTGACTTAGAAGAAGCACTTGCAGATCCATCATGGAAGGCTGCTATGCAGACAACATAATGAAGAATGACACTTGGGAGCTAGTGGATCGACCAGCAAAGCGGAAGGTTATTGGCACCAAGTGGATCTGGAAGGTAAAGTACAAGGCTGATGGTACCTTATAAAAGTATAAAGCTAGACTGGTTGCCCAAGGATTTTCACAAGTTGAAGGGTTTGATTTTCAAGAGTCATTTGCCCCAACTGCCAGAATGACCACTATTCGCACGGTACTTGTAGTGGCTGCCCACAAGAAGTGGCCAGTGTACCAAATGGATGTTAAGTCAGCATTCTTAAATGGTGACCTCAAGGAGGAGGTGTATGTGGCTCAGCCACCAGGGTTTGAGACCCCCCATTCTGAGAACAAAGTGTGTAAGCTGAAAAAGGCATTGTATGGGCTAAAACAAGCCCCCAGAGCATGGTACCAGCGGATAGATAGATTCTTTTTAAACCTAAACTTTAAAAGATGTGCCTCAAATGCTAACTTGTATGTTTACAGGGATGGTAAAAAGTCTGTAGTGATTGTCCTATATGTGGACGACCTTCTTATTACAGGTGACTATGAAGATATGATCAACCAAACTCGAAAGGCTTTGAGTTCTGAGTTTGAAATGACAGACTTAGGCTTGCTACACTATTGTTTGGGGATTGAAGTCTGGCAAGAGCCAGGAAAGATTCGTCTCTCAGAAGAAGTATGCATGGGAGATCTTGAAGGCATTTGGCATGACCGAGTGCAAGGAGATAGCTACACCTATGGAGGTGAATGCAAAGTTATCCATCGAGGATACATCAGCACTAGCAGACATTGGGAGGTATAGGAGGTTGGTCAGCAGTCTGATCTACTTGTGTAACACCAGACCATATATCAGTTTTGTTGTTGGTGTTTTGAGCAGGTTCTCAAACAAACCTCATGAGAGTCATTGGAAGGCTGGGATGCGGGTGCTTAGATACTTGAAGGAAACTCTTGACTATGGTATCACATCCATTTTCGGAACTTCTCTTGTGGTTAACTATGACTCAGATTGGGCAGGAGACATTGATTCCAGGAAGTCAGTTTCTGGTTATTGTTTCTCTTTGGGTTCAGGAATTTTCTCTTGGATTAGTAAGAAGCAACCAACAGTGGCATTGTCTTCTACCGAAGCATAGTACAAGGCAGCTTGTTTTGCTGCATGTGAAGCCGTATGGTTGAGAAGGATTCTATGGCATATGAGAGTGCAGGATGAAGAACCGACTGTGCTAAGATGTGACAATCAAAGTTGCATCGCCATTGCCAAAAATCCAGTGTTTCATGCACGCACCAAACACATAGAGATCCAGTACACTATGTGCGTGATTTGATGGAGGATGGGATAGTGGAACTGGTCTACTGTCCAACAGAGGAGAATGGAGTAGATATCTTCACCAAAGCACTTACGAAGGATCTGCTTCAAGTTCATCTTCAGAGACTCGACATTGGGTCGAGGAGATAGTTCACCTATGGGTGGATATTGAGGGGGGGTGTTAGATATGATCAATGCCCCACCCTCATTAGGTGCTACCAATGATCCATGGTGCTCAAAGTTGTAAGGCCCCCATTATGAGGAGAAGCCAAATGTGAGCCCGAAAATTGGTTGAGTCCTGACTTGTATATTAGATGAGGTCTATGTGATCGGATGGTAAAAAGGTGACTATTGTGGGTCTAATCTTTGGGTTAGATGGAGTGGTTAAGCTGGTAGCAACTTGAAGCGCATTGCATCGAGTTGTGGTGAGGGAGTTAAAAGGGGCCCCTATTGTGAGGTCCGGGGGCCGACTAGTGGAGGCTCATATGGTAGGTCAGTTAGCAGGCCGACCTAACGACCTTCGCGGGCTATAAAAGCTAAACCCCTTCGCAGCCATCTCTCACTCATCTTTCACCCAGTCAGAGTTGTTTTTCTAGTTAGCCTTAAGCTCTTCACCTATCTTCTGTCTAGATCACCATCTAAGCTTCACACAGTGGAAGTGCACGGGTGGACAGAGCCATCTTTGTATCAGTTGTTTGGAGTTAAAGAATTTACTGATTCTCATCTTATCTGTTGTGTACTCTCTATCTCTTTCTCAGATTCTGTTCGTTGTGCCATGTAATATTTTACACAGGGCGAGTACAAAAACGAAAATGCATATTTTAAATATAAAAGCACACCCTAAATTTTTGTAAAAGAGCTCCAAGCTTCCTCCTGTGCAATTTGTAAATGTAGATGGGCATGGGTGAAAGAACAATGTAAATAGGAAGGGAGTAGGGAAAGAGGACCTAGGCTAATATGACCAGTCGTGTAAAAAAGGGATGGGCACTCAAGGAGGAGGTAGGGTATGTATAAAAGGAAAAAGGTAAATGAAGAAGCTCATTCTTGTGTGTGGTCAAAACTAGCTCTCTTCTTCTTCTTGCTTGTGCTCATGCTTGAGAGAGGGAGTGCTAGGGAGTGAATGCGTGAGGGTGAGGGATAGTGGTAGAGAAGCTCTTCATCTTCTCCTCTCCCCTTCTCTTCTTTTCTATTCTCTTATTTTGCACACGGCAATGGAACTTGGAGCTTGAGGATTGAGCTTGCACCTTGGATCGTGGAGCTACCAAGAGCTCTTGGGAGAAGGCAACTTGATCGAGCAAGAAGGTAAGCTTATTACACTCATAGGTGTGAGAGGTAGCATTTGCACTTGACTTGAAACACTTGAAACAATAAGCAATGGTCCGTGGGTCTTAGCAGTTGAGCGTGAGTTCTCACAATGTGTGTGAATTATAGGAAGCTCAATGTAGCCACAATTATAGATCCCTTCTTGATCCCCTTTACTGACTCTCTACTTTGATGATGTTGCAGGTCATGAAATGTATAGCTGAAAAGTGAGAAGGATCGAAGCTTACACGAGAGAGCTATGGCGGGCGAGAGAGAGAGAGAGAGAGAGAGAGAGAGAGAGAGAGAGAGAGAGAGAGAGAGAGAGAGAGAGAGAGAGAGAGAGAGAGAGAGAGAGAGAGACCAAATGGGAACTCCAACATTCACAATGTGTGACCGGGCCTTCCTTTATTCAAATTGTCACTAAAAGAATATAAATAATAAAGTGATGGTGATAGGCACCCGCCACCTGTTGTGTGTAGTGGGGTAGGGACTGTCAGTGTAGTAATACAAGGGTAGCTAGGCAGAGGCGCCTTTACCCCCAACAACCTCCCACTTAAAGGCGAATTTGCCCCAGTGAGGAGTGAAAAGAAAAAGAAAAGATAGTACAATGTACACATGTACAACAGGATGAGGGAAAACGTCATCTCATCCAACATCCATCAATCTCCTGAGGAAGCCAAAGGGCTCCATAGTGAGGCTTTTCTTGAGCAGATCTGCAGGATTTTCATTAGTGGAGATCTTGACAAGGTCAATAGACTTGTCCTCCACGACTCCACGTATGAAGTGATACCTCACCTCAATGTATTTCATGAACCAAACGGCCTAACCATATGGCTTCCTTGAAAGCCTCAATGGCTGCAATATACTCGGCCTCAATGGTAGAGAGAACTTTGTCTTTCCCCTTCTCTTTGCGCTTCTCATTGCGCAACTCATGACATTGTGGCCGTATATGACCCTTCTTGTCACAATGATAACATGTCACATTAGCATTTCTCCCAAGAGACTTGCTACGCGACTTACCATGTGACTTAGACCTAGACTTCTGCGAGTCTCTACTACATCGAAACCCACTATCATTCTTTCCATTACCATCTTTGCCTCTAATAGTCAAAGCATGCGACACATGAGGGGTATCGAAGTTCTTACGGTTGATCTCTTCTTGTAGAAGAGCACTCTCTACATTAGGTAACTTCAAAATAGTAGCAAGAGCACATATGGCAGTGTGTAATATATCCCATGACTCACTCAGAATCCCAAGCAAAAATAATGGAGTAACTTCATCATTAAAGGTAATGCCCTGTGAAGTCAAGTTCTTGAGAATAGCATGGAACTAGCTCAAATGAGCAAATATCATCATATTCTCCTTCATGCGCAGGTCCATAAGTTGCTTCAGTCAATACATCTGACTTGCTAGACTTTTCTTGTCATACAGGTTCTTAATTTTATCCCAAAGCTACCAAGCACTCTGTGCTTCCTCAACCACATTGTAATGCACGTACTCAGTGAGAGACAAGATGAGGGTGGACTTGCATAACTCATCAAGCTCATCCCATTCGTCATGCGTCATAGTTTCAAGCTACTCACCATGCATCCTTAGTGGCTTTATCTAAGATTTTTGCACCAATACTTGCCAAACTTGACTCTTCCAATAGGCATAATTTGTACCATCAAGCTTAGTAATGTTGAAGATAGAACTATTAGTGGAAGAATATGCCATATTGTAGTCCAAAATGGTGCAGACAGTTCAAAACTGCTTGCTGTTTTCTGTTGTAAACAACCAAAATACCACCAAAACCAAGGCAAAATGACCACGAATTGATAGCTAATGATGCTACCCACCAAGTACCATCAAAAGTATATAAAATCAAGATGATTCAACATGAAAATTCCACCTTAGTACATACATAACTGCTTGCTGTAATAAATTACAACTAGGTACAAAGAGAGCAAACTGTAGGCAAAATGAATGCACCAAGTCAACCATTGACTTTCAAAGCATAACCAACTTCAAGCAGGCATAAATTAGCACATGATAGTCATATGGACATCGAGCAAACACCCAAGTATGTCAAATGAATCCATTAGTAAGCCGGCATACCCCTTGTATAATAGGACAAAGTGTACACAACACTAGCAAGACCTGACACAAATAGGTGTATGCTCATGGAGTGCAAAGCCCAAATCAGCCCAAGTACACCTGTGAGGACCACCTCATATCAACCATGCAATGTCCAAGTGAAGATCCCGATCTCAAGTATCCGAATGCTCAAGTAGCATAAATCGCCTACTCAATGTCTGTCAAGCGTATCAAGACTCTCCCACTAGCACAAAAGCCATAAGTATCAAGCAAAGAAGCTCAACAAGGGTATATGATAGTACCAGTGCCAGAAGATTGTCGGGACCTAAAACGGGCCCGACACCGGCTCTCTAGCACTAGCTACACCTCTAAGACACACAAGACACCCTACACGGCCTCGCGATGACCAGGAGCATCTAAAGCACATGCTACACTAAACTCTAATATTGATTTTGCGTTTGTAATTGGACACAGTCCAACGTTTGCCTTCCCCTACTCCTCAGAGGGAGATCCCATACACATTGGTATATTACTCCTCAGAGGGAGATCCCATACACATTGGTATAATATACCACGTACCACATACATAGGAGGCAATCTCTTGGTTGAAACACTGCGGCCCCACTACAACTCTCCTACATCTCGCGGATTGGCCCCTTGATGCACCACTCCAACATAAAGAACAAACGTACAAGCTCCACTTTTTTCCAAATCAAAAGGTCCAGGAGTTGATATTATTTCCTCATTAAACCCACCGCAAGGAACCACTCGTCTATTCTGAGTCTATCCTACAGCCTAGGAATCCTTACACACTTCACATTGGTCATTTATTAGGCAATCAAGTGCTACGGATCCACGTTTTTATACCATGTGGCATGCAAAATGGAGAAGTGTATGACCATTGTGCAAAACCATTTTATGATTAAAAATCATCCACGTGGTGTCCAAAACAATCCTTTTATGATTTTCGATCTACTCGTTGTTGCTGCATTGCTAGAGACTAGCACTGAGTTTCCTCGTGTACTAGTCTCCTTAAACTTAAAATTTTATCGGCCTATATGCTATGCATAAACCAAATGAATCAGAATTTTATATATTTTGAGAAATCTCTCACTTTTATAATCTCTTTTTCCCCTAATCAGTTAGGTTTTGCCATGTTGCATAGATTCAAAGTTTATTTGTATGCCATTTTTTCATATGGAAAGCAATAAAAACGCACTAAAATATATAAAAAAGGATGAGTTGAGGCTTAATCCTCATGCCTCAACCTTGCTAAATATTCAAAAACATTAATAATATTTTTTCTTATTTATTTATCGTGAAAAACCTAAAATTTCACATTTTTCTCTATTTATTCCTATTTATTTTCTTAAAAATGATGAAAAATCACACTTGTGAGCTCCGGCTGATCAAAAGCACTCAGCTCCATTTTTATATTTATTTTCTCCATGGGAACTCAAAACACTCACTTACATGTTTTGAGAAAAAATTATTATGTCATCATATTTTTTGGTTTTTTTCTTTCATTTCTAAGATAATTCATCATTCAATCATCATCAATCATTTCCTTCAATTATATTTCATCAAACAAAGAAAAAGACCACTTACTCATAAAAACCTGCATGTTCAAGGCGCGTATCTCGAGATTGAGAGGCCACTGATGCTTCCCTCTTGCCACTGACATTCTCTCCAGCCCCGAGCTACATCCTCTACCACTCTATCAACATCGTTTGCTTCAAAATCGTCATCACCTCCCATCCCCTTCTCTCTTTCATTGATACATATGAACAACTGCTAAGAGGAGAGAGAAGAGAGGAGAGAGGAGAGAGGAGAGAGGAGAGAGGAGAGAGGAGAGAGGAGAGAGGAGAGAGGAGAGAGGAGAGAGAAATACTAGAAAATCAAAATTTTAAATCCTCCATTAAAACGAGCAAGCTTACAGCCATCTCGTTCCTCTCTCTACCCTGATTGAGAATCTCTCTCTCTCACTCCAAACGAATATGTATCAATGAGGTATCAAGCAAAAATGAGGAGGCGCATTGACGCTTCCCTCTCTTTTGACATTTTTTGCATTAATTTGAGGCTTATTATTAAGCCTAAGGTTTAAAACATTAAAATATCTGGTTTATCTTTTTGTGTTTACAATGTCCTGCAAGTGGATACTTTGGTTTTAAGAGAGCAAACGGACTCGAATTTGAGATCCATTTGGACAGGTGGCTTCAAGGCATCGAAATCTATAAACCTGGCCATTTTCGCACACTTTCTGGCTCCTGGATCCAGTAGCTGCTTTACAATGTCAAATCTTACGAGGATTAAATGGGGGATCAAACGATCTCCGATCGACGAACCGAGACTTGCGTTGGATTTGTGACGTGGAAATGCATCTAGGAAAACTCCAGGTCATCCATCTGCCACCATTTGATTTTTCGTGAAAATTGACTCTTTAATGCCTCTCGGGCACTTTGCGGCTCCAAAACGGGATCCAACGCTTCAAGAACGGGTCCAAATTAGGTCCTTAAATCCAGCTCGCATTAGCAACCACAAGATAGGGCAACTCAACCCCTCAAATCCCATGAACAGATCTACACATGCATAATCATAAAGAGCATCAAGCTGATACAAAATAGATACACAACAAAATATATCACGTCTCTCACTCTACCCCTTGTCAAAACCAAGGCATGAAATCCACGAGAAGTAGGCCTAGCATAATCTGACAGAAAGCCCAAAGCTAGTCACTAACCAATTACTCCAACACGACCAAGCTACAATGAACTATCAAAGAGATGATCCTAAGTGGTGGTCAGAACTATTTTCCTAATTGAGGACAACTCAACCATGAGCTCCTCCTAGGCGAGGACTCCTATAGCATGATCAATAAATATTATCTTTTAGCGCATTGTCCTTTTAGGCTTTTATTTTCCATACTTGGGTATGTAAAAAGAAGGGAGCTAAGAGTAGTGACCCAAGGAGAACAGGGCATCAGCCTTAGATCCTGTCTTGGTACCCAAGAACCTACCAAGCCCTCGTGAGGCGACACTTAATCCTTTGCTGATGCTCACTTTTATTTTTGCTCCAACCTTCTCGTGGTTTTATTTGTTTAGCTAGATGCCACCCCTAGGAAGAGAAGGCATTGGCCCCGGGTCTTGTCTTGTCCCCAAGAACCTACCAAGCCTTCGCAAGGCGATGAACAATTGCACAAGGATTTTGCTTTCTCTTTTTTTTCATTTTCTATTTTTATAGGGGCCAGAACCCCTTTTTACACACCTCTGTATATTTTTATTCTTTAGCTATTCAGGATTTTGCTTCTTTGCATCATCATTTTGTCTGGCAGGCTTTTCTAATTGCCTCACAACTAACAGAAACTCCTAGAATGGCCACCTAGCAAGTCAGCAGAATAATGTCACTAGGATTACCATCTAAAATAGGTCTTTTAGTTCCTGACAATGCCTTTGCAGGAGGCAACAACTGCTCAGACCTCCCATAGACATACCTAACCTAAACTTGGGACTTCATGCCTTGATTGGTGGTCCCCAACAAACGAAAATATAGTAACCCCTACATACACATATATCATTATCTACTTAAGGGAAAAAGACTCAAAAAGGGGATGAAACCACATGGAATGGCCACAAGAAGCTCCTCCACAGCAAAGGCTCCCTCTAATGACTTTGTCAACCTGTATGATGCAATCACTAAAACAAAAAACCATTCAACATATCTACACCAAACAGACATATGGTCCTCTTGGCCTAAAGAAATAGAGCATTTCACTGCAAACTAACTGGCCCTCTTGGCCTAACAAAAGTAGCTCATTTGGATGCATCTAATGGATGATCTTTTTGGCATATATACTATATCTTATCTGGCTAGCTGAGACCAAAGATATCATGAGATGTGAGGGCTAGCCACATAATACTTATGCGAGTCAGCTCAAAGCTTGATCTTGGGCTTTTGTAGATCCACTAGCCCAAGTCTTTCTACTGATATCTCAGTAATAAGGGCCATCTCTTCTTGGGTACTATGAGCTAAATGAATGACCTCATTGGGCTCATGAATCACAGTTTTGTGCTCATTCGAACCTTCCCTGTTTGGATTTTGGCATAGGTCAATGTTGTAACCCAAACTAGGGAGAACTTCAAGCCTAGGCCCATCACATAGATGCGTCTTAGGTTGGTGCATATCGTCAGATGTGTCATTATGGACGTTGATCTCATCCACTTGGGAAATCATCAAGGCATATCCACACAGAATTCGTGGCCTTTCATCTAGCACACCAACCACACATTTAGAAATTTTGGGTCTCCAAACCCATCTCATATTCCTTTTTATTTTCTTAGACTACCTCATTTTTCCACATTGGTCTAATTAACTCAGAGTGGACTTATTGCTATAGCCACATGGCCTCACATCCTTATGATTTCCATCAAGCACAAGTGGACCTTGAGCATGCTGCATCTTCTTCATATGAGATGTCTTTACTTTCCTTTGTCCACTCTGCAAACTGATTATTCATAGAAACCATGCTTTTACCAAAAGGAACAACATCTACTAGAAAGCATGATTCGTCCATAAATTGAAAAGGATTCTCAAGAGCCTTACTTGCAGCACAAGTAGGACCACTCATAGCACACTTATCCATACTCATAGGCTCGATGGTCCTATTAATGCTGCCATCGCAACTATCTCTCGTGGAGCTGTTGCAAGCCTTGATGGGACTTGTTGGTCATGGAATCTTTTTATCCCCAAGAGGCATTTTATCACTGCTCATAGGATTGCCACTTCCTACTTGGAGATTTTGACCACCAAGATCTCTTGCTAAGGTCGTCTTGGTATTAGCAAAAGGATTTTCTATTTGCAAAATTGGCTGGATATTTGGATGCACTTGCAACGAGCAAGGGAAACTCCAAAATTTTTCCCAACATCTTTAAATATACTGCTCATAGTCAATTGCATGCCTCTTGGCCTCATTTCATGACTTCGAATATCACATCCTCACTTGGATTTGCGTATTAATCTCTAAGCCGCTCATAAAGAGCTCACATAGCACATCCTTAGGCAACATAGTAGCTCTTCTTGGCCAAAGTCTTAGAATATCGTCGAAGGCTCTAGCGTATTCTTTAGCAGAAAGGTAAGACTCTTGTCTTATCTACATAAGCTGCCCTAAGACCTGGGCCATAGGCACCTTCTTTTCATATTCATCTAAAAATTTATCGTGCAGCTCCTCAAATGATTTAATTGACCCTCTTCAGAGGTTCCAATACCATTTTCTAACCTCTCCCTTCAGGGTACTTGAGAATACGAGCATCCGATGTATATCATCATACCCACTTGCAAGACAAGTTAGGACGTATTCTTTTAAGTGCAACATCAGGTCCTCATTTACCAGCCCATGAAATATTGGGAGATCCCTATAAGGAGGAGGGCATTTAGTCCTCTTTCTTAGGATCAGAGCGAGGTCATTAAAATCTTCATAATCATGACCTAACTCCAGTGTCTTAGGGTCTCCAACCTTTTCCATTTCCACCTTTATTGGTGTAGGAAGGTTAATATCATCCTTGCCATCCCTTTCTACCAGCTCACAGAGTGGTCTAGGGAGTCATATGCTACTCATTAAGGAGTCTACTCCATCACTTGCTGATGGTGTTTTAATAATTCTATCCTTATTTGCTATCGTTTCCCTAGAATCGAAGGTAGGTCCCAATAGAACCTTCCTCTCTAACAAGGGTTTCCCACATATATAGATATCATCCAATGCTTTATGGATTTGCAAAATTGCACTTCGGTACCCAACTACATCAGGCCCTAGCATCGGATGTATATCTCACTCATAGGCATGTATTACTCCAACCAATGGCATCATAGTCATTTCCTTCAAAAACTTATAGCTTTTTAGGATCAAAAATGATTGTGCCATCCTAACATCACTTTTTCTCCCTAATCTTTCCTCTAGCTCCCATGGACTATTACTGAAAGTTATTCCATGGGTGCTTCCCCACAGTGACCCAAACTCAAGGGTGGTGTTACTCTCAAGGCAAAGGGTAAAGTAATTGGCCACATTTCTAGCCAAAGATCCCACTAAACCATTTAAAATATCCAATGTATCTTTAGGGTTACACGGTTTCCTTGGTTTCATTGTCATGCTCATGGCCTAGACTTTAATCAGTCTATTTTAACATCCATCGCTTCCAGGCGGCTCTCAACTATAGAATACAGCTAAAAGGTCCCTTATACGACCAAGATTCAGAAACTACCACTTATAGGAAGCTCATGGCAAACACACCACCTGTCCGATAAAATGGGCCCAACACTAGCTCTCTAGCACTAGCCGCAGACTTTTCTTCAAAAATGATGAAAAATCAGACTTGTGAGCTTCGGCTGATCAAAAGCACTCTGCCCCATTTTTATATTCATTTTTACTCCATGGGAACTCAAAACACTCACTAAAACCCCCAATTCCCATGATTTCATCAAAAACAGCACTTTGCATGTTTTACGTGTTTTGAAAAAAAATTATTATGTCATCAAAATTTTTGGTTTTTTTCTTTCATTTTTGAGATAATTTAGCATATGCAACCAAGATCAATCATCATCAATCATTTCCTTCAATGATCTTTCATCAAACAAAGAAACAGACCACTTACTCATAAAAACCTGCATGTTCAAGGCACGTATCCTGAGATTGAGAGGTCTCTGATGCTTCCCTCTTGCCGTTGACATGCTCTTCCATCCCAATCTATGTCCTCTACCACTCCATCAGCATCGTTTGCTTCAAAATCATCATCAACTCCCATCCCCTTCTCTCTTTCATTGATACATATGAACAGCCGCTAAGAGGAGAGAGGAGAGAGGAGAGAGAAAGACTAGAAAATCAAAAATTTAAATTTTCCATTAAAACGGGTAAGCTTACATCCCTCTCATTTCTTTCTCTGCCCTGATCAAGAATCTCCCTCTCTCTCTCCAAACCGGTGTGTATCGGTGAGGCATCGAGCAAAAAAGAGGAGGCGCATTGACGCTTCCCTCTCTTTCAATAGTTTTTGCATTAATTTGAGGCTTCTTATTAAGCCTAAGGTTTAAAACATTAAAATTGCCGGTTTATCCTTTTGTATTCACATTGTCTCACAAGTGGATATTTCAATTTTGAGAGGGCAAACGGACTCGAATTCGAGATCCGTTTGGACAGATGACTTCACAGCGTCGAAATCTATAAACCTGGTTGTTGTCTAAAGGAATGCCCTGAGGGTGCCCAAATGGGCCTGGTAAGTGCTCAGGAAGCCAAGAAGTGATGGGAGCTTGGGAGAGTGTGATCGGGCCTTTCTTTATTCAAACTGTTACTAAAAGAATAAGGAATAAATTGATGGTGACGGGCTCCTGCCACCTGCTATGTGAAATGGCGGGTACTATCAGTGTAGTAATACACGGGTGGCTAGGTAGAGGTGCCTTTACCCCCAACAATAGTTTTCTAGATGGATTTTCTAGATATAATCAAATCAAGATGCATCCAGATGATATGGATAAGATAGCTTTCATCACAAAAATGGGGAGTATATGTTAGCATTGTAATGAATTTTGACCTCAAGAATGGATCTATTGAGTTTCAGGAGTTAGACACAAGACATTTGATCCATACATGACCACCTTTATTAGAGTGTTAATTGATGATTTTTGTATCTTTGGTAGTAGGAAAGAGCACTTGAACCATCTTAGCCATTGCTTTGAGATGTGTAGAAAGTTTGGTATATCTCTTGATCCTTTCAAGTCTATTTTTACAATAGCAAAAATGAAAGGAGAGAACGATCGAAGCTTGCTTGGAAGAGCTATGGCAGGAGACCAAGAGCAAGAAAGAGAGAGAGACTAAATGGGAACTCCAATAGTCACAATGTGTGACCAGACCTTCCTTTATGCAAATTGTCACTAAAAGAATAAAGAATAAAGTAACAATGATGTGTGCTAGCTACCTGCAGTACGCAATGGAAAGTACTGTCATTGTAGTAATACACGGGTGGCTAGGAAGAGGCACCATTACCCCCAACAACCTCCCACTTAAAGGTGAATCTACCCTAGTGAGGAGTGAAAATATCTGCATGTCCTACATAATCAGAGTTTGTGTATCCCACAACTCCTATATCCTAGCTACCATAGCAAATACACATATATACTGTGTCTTTTAGGTATCTCATGATACCCTTCATGGCATCCCAATGTTTCTTGCTAGGTGTAGCCATATAGTGCCACAACACCAATTGCAAAGGCAATATCTGGAAGAGTGGCTATCATGGCATACATCAAACTGCCCACGGTTGATGTATAAGGGATCTTGGCCATCTTGGCCCTCTGCTTATATGTTTGTGGACAATCGGCCAATGAAACCTTCACATAAGAAGGTAATGGACAGCCAATAGGCGTCACGTCTTGCATGCGGAAATATTCAAAGACTTTATGAACATACTCCCTCTGTGAGAGGTAGAGTAGTCCCGGATGCCTCTCACGCTTAATGTGCATATCAGGAATGTGAGAGGCCTGTCCCAAATCCTTCATCTCAAAGCTCTTCTTCAACTGAGATTTGAGAGCATCCAGCTTATCATTAGCTTTCACTGCTATTAGCATATCATCCACATAAAGTATCAAAATAAGCAATGAGCCATCACGGGCTCTCTTCATGTGAAGACACGGATCCATAGCACTCCTGCTATAGCGTTGTGACTGCATAAAGGCATCAAACATATGATACCACTCCCTAGGTGCCTGCTTCAAGCCATAAAGACTTTTCTTCAACTTACACACTAGGTGCTCCTTGCCAGGTTCTACAAAACCCTTAGGCCGCTCCATGTAAATCTCATCATGCAAATCTCCATGCAAGAATGCAGTCTTGACATCCATCTAATACATATCCAAGTCAAGCCACATGACTAAGGCTAAAACCAAGAGTAGGTGGTCATCTTGACCATATGAGAAAAGACTTCATCAAAGTCAACTCCATGCTCGTATCTAGAACCCTTAGCAACAAAATCTTGCCTTATAAGCTAGTTGGGGTATCCAAGGGTACTTTTCAGCTTTGTACACCCACTTGCATGGCAAATCCTTCTTGCTTCTAAATGTCTAGCATCATGTCCAACACCCTAGCCATGTGTACCAATTGCTACTGTAGGCTGACCATCTCATTGTGTAGCCTATACTAGAGCACAGGGCTCCTCGTGGAATATAACCCTGCCTATCTCAACCACCTTCTCAAGTTGCCTATGCATCTTGTCTTCATGGAACACTACATCATGGCTGTAGATGACTCTCCGTGCGTGTGGATCCCAGAGGTGGTAACTCATCTCACTTGCATCTCCATAGCCAAGGAAAATGCATTTGACACTCTTAGGATCCAACTTAGTCCGCTTGTCCTTGGGCACATGGCAGAATGCCTCACATCCAAAGACATGTAGATGTGCATAACACGGAGGTTTCCTAGTCCATATCTCCTCTACAACCCTAAAAATCCAAACTAGTGGAAGGTGATCAATTTATGACATGCACAGCTAGACTCTGACTGTCTCAGCCCAAAAACTATGTCGTAGGCCTGCACGCCTAAGCATACTGTCTACACAATCCTAGATGGTTCTATTCATCCGTTCAACCAAACCATCCCGGGGTGGGGTATAGGGGCGGTCAACTAACGCTTAATACCCCTCTTGTCACATAGTTGCTCAAAGACACATGACACATATTCTCCCCCATTATCAGTCCTAAGGCATTTCAGCCTATGCCCATTTTGGTTCTCAACCAATGCAAGCCATCTCCTAAACATAGCCGAGACATCTAACTTAAGCTTAATGGGGTAAGCCCAGACTTTACGCGAAAATTCGTCAACGAACATCACAAAATACTTTGCAATACCCATATATTAATAGGGAATGGGCTCACAGACATCCGAATGTGCCAATGCTAGGGGCTCACTCATGCACATTCTACCATACTTCTTATGTGTATTCCTAATTTGTCGGCCATAAGGACAATACTCACATGAATCAAAACATGCATAGTCAAGGGGGGGTAAGTATTGCAAACCAGAAAGCATTTTCATTCCCTTCAAGGACATATGGCCCAAACAAGCATGCCAAAGGGATACATGTGGGATGGAGCCCATTGACAAAACATGTTCAACAAAGGACCTATCAACTAGAAGAGGATAGAGGCTGCTAGCCTTGGCACCTCTAGCAAGCACAAGTTTGTCATGTGTGATCTTCCCGGTAGAATCCCCAAATGAAACATGAAACCCAATATCATCAAGCTACCCTACAGACATAAGATTGTGTGTAAGCACATGTACATGACGTACATTCTGTAACAGAAAACTACTACGAGTAGAGAACTGTAGCCCTACATTCCCAATGCCAACAATAGCAAGTGGCATGTCATCACCCAAGAAAACTGAACCATAGAGAGTGTGGTAGGAATGAAACCACTCATGGCAAGGTGTAACATGAAATGAAGCATAAGAATCCAAAAGCCAACACTGTGCATACATAGAGTGAACCACCTCAGTCAATGGCGTAGCATCACAAGAACTAGCTGCAAGTATGTACTCCCCACCTGTACTTTGTCTTTCCCCTACTTTTTGCACTTTTCATTGTGCAACTCATAACACCTTGGGCATATAAGACCATTCTTGCCACAATGATGACATGTCACATTAGCATTTCTCCCACGAGACTTGTTACGTGACTTACCATGCGACTTAGACCTAGACTTTTGTGAATCTCTACCACGGCCATTCCCACGGCCATTCTTTCCATTACCATCTCTGCCTCTAACAGTCAAAGCATTCGACACATGAGAGGCATCCCAGTTCTTACGGTTGATCTCTTCCTACAGAAGAGCACTCTCTACATCAGGTAAGTTTAGAATAGTAGCAGAAGCACACAAGGCAATGCGGAATACATCCCATGACTCACTCAGAGTCCTAAGCAAAAACAATGGAGTAACCTCATCATTAAAGATAATGATGTGGGAGCTTTCGCTCAACCGCTAAGACCCACGGACTGCTTATTGTTTCAAGCATTCCAAACAAGCTCTAATGGCTATCTCTCACCTAGCCGACGCACCGTCGATCCTATGAGTGTAGTGAGCTTACCTTAGTGCCGATACGAGTTGCCTCCTCTCTTCTACACACCAGTAGCTCCACGATTCTAGATGCTAGCTCAAGCATCCTCAAGCCTCCTCCACCTCCAAGCTCCATCTTCCATAGCCGTGCGTGCAAGAAGAGAGAAGGGAAGAGAAGAAGAAGAATAGGAGAGGGTGAAGAGCTTCACCCTCTTGATCCCTCACTCTCACACACACTCACTCCCTCACACTCTCACACTCCCTCTCTCAAGAGCACATACAAGCAAGAAGGTGAGAAGGAGAGAAGAAGAAGGACTCCTTTTGCCACACACCAAAGAATGATCTCTTATTCACTTTTTGAACTTTGTATATACAAACCCTAAAATCCCATGGGCACCCGTCCCTTTTTTACATGACCAGCCATGGTGGCAAGGTCCTTTTTCCATTTTCCTCTTTTAGCCCCGTGCATCTAGCCTACACCCGTCTAATATTTTACAATGGGCACAGGAGGGAGCCTGGCGCTCTTTTACAAAGATTTTTTGAGTTTTTTGAGGCACCTTTTCTTTTATGGTTGCTCTTTTTACCCCGGTCCATCTTTAGGGGCTGCTTGCGTGTCTTCTCTCTTTTTCTTCATCTTCCTTTGCTTTTTCTCCATTTTTTGCCATCTTGGCTTCGCCATCTTGACTTGGGGTTAACATTACCCCCCTCCTAGACGGGTGCTAGTCCCACGGCGCTTTTGGCGTGGGTGTAAGGTAAAGGGCTGCATGGAGACTCAGGGGTTCGTGGAAACTCAAGAACGATGGTCGTCGGAGCAACGCTATGGATTGCATAGGTGAACGAGAGCCTCCGAAGTTGGTGGTTGGGCGGAAGTGGTGTACTTGAAGAAGAAGATGCAGGGCTCTACCTAGGGGGTTTGTCAGTGTGTTGGTGCGGTGTACCGTGCTAGTGAAATGGGAAAGTGGGTTCTAACCGCAGGCGGGCCCGGGTGATGTCCCACACTTGAGGACCCCATTTGTGCCAAGGGGGAGTGGTGCTAGTGGCTTAGGGTGACAGGTCGAACCATAGGGGAGTGCTACTTCCCTAGGTGTGTCCTGTCGTTGATGTGCCCTAAGCGTGATGTGGGGGGATCAAAAAGGGCTAGGGGATTAGAGTGGAGCCAGCCAACCACGGTCACTGGACACGCCTAACTTAAGGACCCCTAGGTGCAGTGTTTTTTTTTTTTTGCCACATTGCGGGATAGTATTACATGAGGAGCAGGACAGCCAAGGCTAGCTCTCGTCATCAGAATGAGGGGGGGAGGGCGGGCAGATGGATTTGCATAAAAATTGATGGCTCTGCATGTACCCTTTCAGGTTCATGAGGACATGGAGAGAGGTGGTGGATAGGAAGGGGTGGTTGCACCTAGTGAATTGGCTATCACTCATATCCTCTAGGAGCGCTAGGCAAAATGAAGGTAGAAGGCTAGCCCGCATCATTAAGCGGGTCATGGTGCAACTATCAATAGCGTTAGGATCAAAAAAGAGGGGAGGCGATCCACTTTGTTGCAGTGTCGGGTCTTGCTTAAGTAGGAGTTTAAGGAGCCTAAGGTAATTAAAAGTGGTTATGAATGCGGGATCTGGGCAGGAGGAGAACTCCGCAAGAAAACGTGTCATGGAGGCAGGCAGGCTTCCTAGGTCAAAAAGTAGAGCGTTTTCAAAGGAAGTGGCATTGGCATTGTAGATAATGGGGAAATCATGCCACCCATGGAGGGTGGCGACAAAATCCACAGCTACCCTATGGGGATACGCCATAAACGTGGGGTCGTTCCGCTCGTGGGGTAGGGTGTTACAAAAAGCCATCCAGGCGAACATGTTGGTATTACATATGCGCCTCCTCTAGAGGGGCTGGCAGTCGTAGCCCCTCACCATGTGTGGCACCTCGTATATCTTATCTTGCCAGAACTCAGCCTCTTTCGTGCCCCACAAGGTGGGGGTTTTTGCTCTATCCTCCAACCATCTTTGGCCTAGTCGGCTGCCAACCGCTATCACCTCCTCTATCGCCTTGATCGGCAGGACCCTTCTCAGACTATCAGGCATAAGAAAACTGAAGGAGAAAGGGTCATTTTCTAGTTCTTGCCATTCCTAGACCGCCAGTTCGGCGTGGAATTGCATAGGTAGGTCTTCAGGGCATGGTGGGAGGGGAGCGGATGGCTGCATGACAGGCTTGGCCTTCAGCTGTTTTCTAGCCTCTTCCACCAGCTTTTTTCACCGCTCTTTAAGGATGGCCTATTTGTCCAGGGGCGGGTCGGGTTGTTGCTGATCTTGTTGGTGCGGCGAGGGGTTCTGCGAGATTACATCTTCTCTGAACCTGTTCATGTCAATTCTGAATTCCACTTCCTCCCCCTGCCGGTTTTTTGGTAGTGTTCTTTCCTCAAAGCCGAGGGTGTCTGCCTCCTGGGGGGGTTAGGCCAGCCAGTAGTAGATACTTTCGCTTCTCCTCTAGGCCCAGCCTTACCTCCACAGGTTGGGGTGGCATCTGCAGCCCCGCGCGTAGAGCTCTACGTGCGATGCTTAATTTCTTCTTTACCACATCGAATGGCTCCGTTCCCTCTGGTTGAGTTGTATCCACCAGCGTATTGAGGAAGGCTTGTTGTTGGGTGGTGAAGGCTGTCTGGATGGCATCCGCTTTGCTTTCTTCCAAGATTTTTTCCTTCTCCACCAAGGCGAGGCGCCATGCCAGAGCCTTCACCCGCGCCTCGTTCTGCATAGCCCATTCCTTGGCCCTTTTGCTCATGCCTTCCATGCTCTCCCCTTGCTTTTGAGCTAGGGTTACGAGCTTCTGCTCCTAGGCCTTGAGCTCTCTGCTCATGTTGTCTTGTTCAATCTTCCCGAGACGTAGCTGATCGGGAGATAGACTCGATCTTCTTTTGTTGCTACTCCCTCTCTTGGCTCCTCTCCTCTTTCTTGGCGTTCAACTCCCCCATCATCTGCTCAATGGTAGCGATCTTTGACTCGAATTCCTTATACTTTGACTCCAGTTCCTTATATTGCATCAAGAGGAGTTTGTACTCCCACTGCATCTGCACGAGTTCCTGGTTCTTGTCCTTCAGCTACTGCTTGTAACTCTCTTCCTTATTTTCTTTGGCCTTCAGCTCTTGCTTGAGTTCAAAGATTTGGCATTGCTGCATGGCAATGATGCGGGTTTTTTCCAATTGGAAAGCTGCCACTGATTCTTTTTATGCCATCAACTCAGGCATAGCCGTCCTTTTCTCCTCCTTGGCCCTCTCCAGTTGGGAGAGCATCTCAGCGACATATTCATCGTAATTGGCTGGCGGCGTCATTGTTGTGTGAGTGGGGGTGGTTGAGGCCTCCATGCGCGGGCGCTTTTGATCCTACCTTGATTCGTCATCTGCAGTTGGCCTTTTTGGTCCTGTGGTCATCGTCTCCATGATTTTCCCTTGGGCCATTTCCTTGCTGATGAAGTATTGCATCCAGGCCACCAGGTTGGACACTTCCAAGTTGGTGGGGATGCTAGGGGTGGGCGTAGTGGTTTCAGCGGGGGGCGCCATGAGGGTGGGGATGGGAACAGGGGTGCTTTGCCTTTTCCTTCTGGAGCTGCAGGAGGCGCGGGTTCTGGGGCCTGCATGCTGGAGCTAGGCCTCTCTTCCCTGGGCTGATTCCAGGCTTCTCGGTCATCTACCCTGCACTGCTGCTCGATTGACCGGCGGGTAGCTTATGCCAGGTCCTCCTCCTCCTTTCTTGGTAAGTCCTCGTCCTCCTCCGCGACTCTTCTTTTTCTTTCCTCCTCAGCCTTTTTGCATTCTTCCTCTAGTTTTTCTTTTTCCTCTTGCTCTTCTTTTCTTTTCCTTTTGGCTTCCTGCTTAGACGCCTTTTTAGCCTGCCTTACTTGTTCCGTTGTCTCTTCTTCTTCCTGCTTCTTCTTCCTTTCTCTCTCCTGAGCCTCCTTGAGGTTGCAAAGACTTGTTTTTTGCTTGAAGAAGATTGTCGTTTCGCTTTCTCCAAGTCCTCCCTCTCCTTTCTACAGCCTCCATCCTATTTCTTCTTCTTCTGCGCTGCTTTTTTCTTAGTCTCCTTAACCTGCTTTTTGCTCTTTTGTTCTTCCCCTTCTTCCTCTGTCTCCGTCCTATCGCTAGACCTGTCCTAGTCTTGATGGGGCGGTGATCGGTTGGGTGTTTCTCCCTCCCCCTCTTCTGCTTCCTTTACGGCCTCCTGGATAAGCGCCGTTAAAATGCCCCCATATGCAATGAATGAGGCTTTGGAAGAAGCCCTTTTTCTTTCTGCAACCTTCCACATCGGTGATTCTTCTCCTGCTAGCAGGCTTCCTAATGCTAGAGCTCAGGCTGCTTGATCAATAGTCTTGCGCACATGGCCGTTCCAGTCGACTTCGTGCAAGGTCTGGGCCACTACATTTTCCAAGATTGGTACACTAATCTTGTACATTAGTGCATTATAGTGCTGGCTGGAGAAGAGCGCATGTACGAGCTTCGCTTGTAGTCTGGTCTCTGTGCTAGGGATGTCCTGGATACTGATGCCATCATTCGTCAGCACCTTCTCCTTCCTCATCCCCAGCATGGCATACACATCCCTCTTTTGCTTCTTCTCCACCTTCGGTTCTAGCCCCAGTGCCTTCTCCACCAAGGCCGGGGTTAGATGGACCAGCACCTGCTTAGCATTTTGTCCTCTCCCCACTGTGACAGTGCTGCACTCTCCATCGGGATGGTAGGTCCTGAGAAATTCCACACAGCTCGTGTGCTCAGGTTCTCGTGAGAAACTTTCCAGGTACTTTTTAAGGTTGCAACTTTCAGCGATGCTCCTGGCTGCCTCTTCTTTGGCCACTAATTCTTCCAAATTATGGATAGTCCGGAATTTCAGCTGATTATAGGCGCGGTTCTCCAGGTTGATGTTGTACTGCGTTCTCTCTTCCTCTGTGAAGGGGAGTCGGTGGGCTCGGTCCTTCTGTGACATCTTTTGTTCCTATCATAACCATAATTTTTGTTAGTGCTTATGACATAGTAATCACTAAAACAGAAAAAACTTTATGCTTCTGAATGAACTCATTAAAGTCTAGTGCAGGTTCGCTTTTCAGACTTTGACTTTTTGCCGTTTAATTCAAATTTTTTGTGTCCTCTTTCCTACCCCATCCATTTTTCCCAATGCATGTCTACATACTTCATGGCTTTGATTTGCTTTATTACTTCTGATCTGATTCACCTTACCCCTTCCCCTTTTAGTCTGAGAGGAATCCTTCCTAGGATGAGGGTTAGAAGGTGTAGGTATTTTGGCATGGTCGGCTACTTGTGAAGGAGCCAGGTATAGAAATTGGGGTTGTACTCGAGATGGGCTTCGCGGTCCAGGCCAGAGGGTTTAATCCCCACTTGAGTGATGTATGTGAGAACATTAGTTAGGAAGTCGCCCAAGTTGATTCGGCTAGCGATGTGTAACTCTTCTTTAGTCAACAGGCGGTCGAGGTAGGGGTGTCCCTTGATGTGGTCTTCTATAGGACGGCCTCGCAACATGGTTAACACTCGATATGATGTCAGCGCGACGTATGTGGGGTCGTACTCTACCATTTTGATAGTGCATCGCTGCTTGGCGTTGGTCATTACTCGGCATCCTTCGACTTCCCATTGCAATCTAAGATCGTACCAATGCCTTAAGAACTAGGATTTCGTCTCAGCTAGTTTTGACAACTCTGCCACTTCTTGGTCAGTGATGGCGGAGGTGGTTCGTTGATCATACGATATGATGAGGTGCTGTTTGATTGCCTGCCCTTTTGAGATCTCACCGCTGAGCAACTTAGCAGCGGAGGTAGGGGATTTTGCAAATGCAAATTCAAACGTTTTCCAAGAACAAGGCATCGTTTGAACTTCAACTGCGAAGGATTCATCCAATAGGCCTAAGTCGAGGCGATCATAGCTCAGATCTAGCGACACAAAAGTAGCGTCCAGTCGTTTAATGCAATCCACCACATCATCCCCTGTTTCCTCAGCTAAATCAGCTGCTAGTGAGAGAAAGGATTTCTGCTCGTAAGAGGGCCTAAGGCTTGCGGGCAGTTGGGGCTTGGTAGGACTTGAGCCTTTGACTACGGAGAGTTGCTGTGGTAGGACTTCAAGAGCTCGCGATTGGGTCGATGGGATAGAAGCTAGGTTAGCAGCGGCCTCGCGTGATGGCCTATTGCTTTCAGGATGGAGTTGGAAACCTGGATCGTTTCCTGCTTGTAATGATGCCCGAGCTGGCGGTTGTTGATTGGTTTGACAGGCTTGGGTGATTCGCATTGGTTCACGTGTGGATGGACTCGATGGTTGCAGATCGGGGAAGCTCTGCGGCTTGTGGTTTCGAGATCTTACGGTTTTCGGGATGATCGACGAGCTTGAGGTTGGCATGCGAGTGGTGCCTCTGGCCACGTGGGCCTTAGGTATCCATAGCCAAGCATTGCCCTCATAGTAGCCTTATGCGCGCAAGAGAGCCTTGGGGACCCATCTCTGACTGATTACACATCTATTCCTGTGGCTGCTTTTGGGCCTCCTAGGTTTAGAGTTTTTGGTCTTCTGAGGGTAGGAGCGTCGACTCCTAGGCGGCCGTTGCGGTTGTTTAGGTACCCATTGGAGGCGGGATTGTGGGGCCTTAGCTTGGGCTGGTATGGGTTGTGGGCGATGAGACTCGGGGAGTGGCGGCCACATTCCACCCCCTCCTTAGAATTGCCTACGAGTGTTTCTATCGGTGGCTAGGTGGCCCGAGATGAGGCCGTGTAGCCCTTGCTGAAAGCTGTAACAATGCGAACGTTGCCTATTGCTAGGTGGATACGCTGCGATGCGTAGTCGACATTGCAGTGGGTCTGCTTTTTGAAGGTGCGCCCCAGCAATGACTCTATGCCTGCGTTTTTAGCATTTGGCAGCACATAGAAAAGCATTGGAATAGTCTCAGACTCGATAGAAACGGCTGCCTTGCACTTGCCGAGTAGTGCGTAGGAATGAGCCCCATATGGGCTTAATTTTAGAGTGGTGGATTGAAGTTGTGGCTGGCCAAGTTGAGTCCAATGATCGTAGGTTAGGACGTTGAAGTCTGCTCCCTTGTCGATCAAGGCGGTGAAAGCACATGTGTGTTTGGCAGTGACCGTGATACGAAGGTATGCCGGTTCCACAGCTTCCTCGTCCTCGTCGTCAATTTCAGTGATTGTGGCTATTCGGACCTTGACAGGCGGTTCTAACATCGGTGGTTCATGCAAAGGATGCATAGGAGGGTAGTACTTCTTGACACGGCTGCCATTGAAGAAGCCTATTCCTTCATCGTTTAAGGTCTCGAGTTCGACATTGCATGTTCGGCTGATTGCACGAACCTTGAATGGTCCAAGACCTCTAAATTTCATCTTCTGCTTATGCCCTTTAACTGAGTAGAGGATCACTAAGTCACCCTATTCAAACTCGCGCTACTTGACGTGCTTGTCAAACCAGCTCTTGCGTCGGGCTTTTTCGTAGATCAGTGCATGGGTGGCAAGAAGACGAGTCTCTGAGAGACGTTCGAGCTCAACTAGTCGCTGTGTCCATGCCACGTTTCCTTCCCATCGCTCCTAAAGTGCTATTCTCAGGCTAGGGACGAAGAACTGTACCAGTAGAATCTCTTCTGTCCCATATGTCAGCCTAAAGGGGGTTTGACCACCGATAGCCATTTTATAGGAAATTCGGTAAGCCCACAGAGCTACCATCAACTTGTTGTCCCAGTCGCTGCATGAAGCAATAATGACCTTGGTTAGGACATTGATGAGAACCTTATTTGTTGATTCGGCATGGCCATTTGCCTGAGGGTAGTATGGCGAGGATTTACGATGGGTGATGAGGAAGGTGGATAGGAGGTGTGTGATCACTTCATTGATGAAGTGCGTGCCTTGGTCACTGACCAGTTCAATGGGGCAACCGAATCATGAGATTACTTGCTCCCATAAGAACTTAGCCGTCATTCTAGCGTCGTTTTTTCGTGTGCCTCACGCTTCTGCCCACTTAGTGAGGTAGTCCGTGGTCACAATGATGTACTTGACCTGCGAATACTGCGCTGCAGGACTGATGGGCCCAATGAAATCAATTCCCCATTTTTCGAAGGGTTGTTGAGCAATAACCGGGGTTAATTCCATTCAATCCTTGTGAATTGGGACCTTCGTCCGCTGGCACTCGTCATAGTGCTTGATGAATCATGCTGTGTCGGGAAAAGCATGGGCCACCATAATTGAGACTGCAACACTTTTCATGCTGTCTTGTCTCCACTAAAATGCCCTCCAACAATGCCAACGTCTGCTTTTGAGAGCACATCGTGCACCTCATATTCACACACGCACCTGCGCAACAATCCGTCTTGGCCCAGCCTGTAGAGTTGGCCTGCAATCAGCTAATAAGGCTGGATCTTGAGGATTAATCTCCTAAGCCAGGCTTTTTCTATTGGTCGGTTAGGCAATCCGTGCTCAAGCACTTGGACTATGTCATCTGCCCAATATGGTGTTAGATCAGCCTTAAACAGGTCTCTCTCACTAGAGAGGTTAAATAGATGGGCGTCGGGGAGTTCATCAATAACACCTTGCCCAGCGGCTTCCCCGGTGGGAATGCACGACATGTGATCAGCCATGTAATGTTGTTTTCCCTTCCATACCACTACAGAGAAGTCGAACTCCAAAAGCAAAAGGAGCCATCGAGCTATGCGTCTTGTAGCACAAGGTTTGTTTACTAGATATAGCAAGGCTTGATGGTCCACAAAAAAGGTGAAGGGCGTGGCCAAGAGGTAATGCCGGAATTTCTTTACTGCGAATACCATCTCTAGTCCTTCTCTTTCCATCATTGAGTAATTCATTTCTGTCTCAGTGAGTTGTTTGCTAGCAAAGCTTACTAGATAGTCTAAATTGTGTTCACCAGGCTGGCACAACACTGCCCCCACGGCAAACTTAGAAGCGTTGATATGCACGTGGAAGGTGATGGTCCAATCTGGGGCTCGTAGGATTGGTGTTGTGGTTAGATCCTTCTTCAACTCTTCGTACGCCCTTTGGCATGCTTCAGTCCATTCGAAGACTATAAGCAGTTTGTACAATGGTCTAGCAATCAACGCATAATTGAGTACAAACCGTCGATAGTACCCGGTATGGCCTAGGAAGCATTGAACTCCTTTGTAGTTGCTCAGGGGTGGAAGGTCAACAATGACCCTAACCTTCGAGAAGTCAATGGCAATCCCATTCTTTGACACCACGTGCCCTAGAATGCATCCATGCTTCACCCAAAACTGGCACTTTAAGGGGTTCAAGGAGAGGCAATATAAATGACACCGCTTAAAGGCTGATCGAAGTTTGTCTAAGTGTTCCGAGTGGACACACAGAGGTCTTCGACAAAGACTTCTAACTCCTTGCGAAGCATGTCCTAAAGATGGTGCACATGGGGCGTTGGAAAGTAGCAGGGGCATTAGTCAACCCTAAGGGCATGACTATGTACGCAAAGACACCCCACTCAGTGGCGAAGGTAGTCTTATGTCAGCAGGATGCACTTGCACCTGGTTGTATCTTGAGAAGCCGTCCAGGAAACTGTAGGCTTCCTTGCTTGCCACTCTCTCCTGCATGTGCTCGGTGTATGGCAACGGATAATTGTCCCTCTTTATGGCAGCGTTCACCTTCTTGTAATTGACGCACACTCGGATTTTTCCATTTTTCTTCATCACGATGACTATGGGCGATACCCAGTCCGTGTGCTCAATTTCATAAATGAATCCTGCTCTCATTAGCTTATCAATCTCCTCCTTGACAGCATGAGCATGTTTAGGATTCATAGGGTACGGTCACTGCTTGACTGGTGTTGCGTCCGACGTCATGGGTATGTTGTGGGCCACGACACTTGGGTCCACCCCCTTAAGCTCTCCTAAGGACCAGGTGAACACGTCTATGTACTCTCGCAAGAGAGCGACAAGACTAGTTTCTTCTTCATTAGTCAAATCATCAGCAATGAAGACTGGTCGAGGTGGTTCCCCCTCTTGGGCTAGGTCCACCTCCTTGACCCTGGCTGGTCCCTCAATTGGTTCACTTGTTTGTGCTTGACATTTGGCACCTAACAGCACTACCACCATATCCCCCTTTTTGAATTTCGTGAATCATTTAGGGAGGTCCTGCGGCTTCCGCTGTTCTTCCGTTCGATCCTCCCTGGGTTGTTTTGCCTTCTCCCGTCTCAATCGCCTACACCTCAGGTGGACCGGTAGGTCCCCCTTAGTGCGTTTGGTTGTGGGCGGCCTAGGGATCTCTGGATCACTCTTCGAGCTAACCTCTGATTCAGAGTTGAATCCCCCCCTTCGCTAGAAGAGGTGGTTTCTCCTGGTGGGCGCAGTTCAGATGGTGATTCAGTTTTCAATACCGATGTCATTCCTGGCTGGGCTAGTCCCGCTTGCTCGAGGTCTATGGCTCCTACGTGTTCCAACCAGGTGTGGTCACATTCCACGCTCATGACTCCTCACTTCCTCCAGAATATACTCCTTCTCTGCAGCTTGGAGTCTGCTCGTATTTGCTCTATTTCTTGTCCTTCAGTGTAGTATTCCACAGTATCTACCTCGCCCTCACTTTCATCGCTGAAGGACTGGCAGTCTTCGTATTCGTCATTCGAATTTCCTTCATCAGACTGCTCGTCATCTCCTAGGACTCGATCTATCCTTGGTCGTTGGTCAAGCACTAGCGCCCAGTTATACATGAGGTTTAAGTCATGCACTCTGGTCCATTGCCACTTGGGTTCATCTAGGAGATCCTGGAGTGGTTTGAGATTTGCAGCTGGATTGCCAGCTAGCTTATCCAATAGATATTCCAGTATCTCCTGGAGTTCCCTTTTGTCGGTTGGAACATGGGGGTTTACGGGCTTCGGCTCCCCTTGAAGGCTTCCTGACATCATGCAGACTGGCAGGGAGGGTGTGTCGTCAACCTTACCAATTGTTTTGATGGCTTGCTCATATGCTTCGTGATCAGAGAACAGCAGGTCGATTGTAGCCAGGATATGCATCCAATCCCGCTCGTCCTCTGGGCATGGGATATACCTGGTCAAGGGCCCGTAGGACTTCTTAGCCTAAGTATTGCCCTTGAGCATAGTAGAGATGGCATCTAAGTCGACAGATGAATTCTTCCAAGTGTCCATCTCTACTCTCATGGCGACCGTCCTATTGCCAAGGAAGATTAAGCCGTTACCCCAATCTTCGATGACCCTAGCGTTGTGCATCCAGGGGTGGCCTAATAGGATGTCGTAGTCCACTCCCTTCATGACTATAAAGTCAACGGAGAACTGGACACCTGTGATCTTCACTGGCCAATTCTTAAGCACCCCAAATGGCTTAACTCTAATGCCATTTGCTAGTGTGACATTAAACCTAGCAGTCTCAACATGTGGGTTTCCCCAAGTCTGAAGCACTGTGTGGCTAAGCACACTAACCCCGGCCCTCGTGTCTACGATTCCCTTCCTCGTTGTGTTACCTAGGGCTAAAACTGGCAAGACTGCATGCATCTTGGAGCCTTCCCAAAAGGCATTGGCATGCAAGGACTTAGGCGCAATGTGCAACGTCAAACTCGGTATTTGCGTTTCTGTCTCATGGTCCTGAGGGTCTGTCGTAACCTGCTCTTGTGTCCCTTCAATCCACTGCTTAAGGTCCTGCCATAGGGTGGGGTGCTACCTAAGCGAATCTCCTAGATTGAGTGTTACAGGGGTAGTCACTAGTGTGGTTAGGAGATCATTGGGTGTTCGTCTCTCTCTTAACCTGGATTGTCCTGACCAGTGGCCATGATTGAACCGCGGCCCTGTAGCAGGGTCGAGGCTTGGCCTTAACGGCACCTCTTATGGTGCAGTTGCTTCTCTTGACTTGGACTGTGGGAGTGAGGTAGGCGTACTTATGCTGGAGAGGTCATCGATCCCATCCTCCATGATGGGCTCAGCGTCCTTTAGGTGTTCTTGGGCTTTCTTTACCCATTTCCTCACCTTCTCTATGGCCTCTAATTATCACTTTGGTTGTGGTACTCCCCTACCTTAGCACTTCCATTTTCTGCCGTCTTAGGGGCTGACGTCTCTGCTTCTGCATCGGATATCTTATTTCCAGTGGTTGGGCAGAGTTGTAACACTCTCAGTCTTTAGTGTGATTTTAGCTTCCGACTTCCTCTTCCGCCGTCTACGACTCTTCTTTCCTATCGAGGCTACATCCAGATTGCTAGGTCCTGGCAGAGAGATGCCAGCTTGCTTCATTTGGGCACGGGTCATGACCTACAATGGGATAGGCGTGGCCTCCCTGTCGTGGTTCTCGACACCGAACAGCCCCAATGGGACAGATGGCTCATTAGCTGAACCAAGCGACGGCTTCCTCCTTGGGCAATCGACAAAAAGATGAGTGATTCCGCACTCAGCGTACCTTTGGTTGACCTTATCTCTGTTTTGTTGCTCCCTCTCAAGGCAACACGACGAGACATGACCTGGGTGGCCACAGGTCCAACAGGTAATTGGGTCCTGTGCCTGCCCTCCTAGGCCCTTACCTCGTCCTCTTCCCAATGCCATCACTGGGACTGGTCGATATTCCATGAGGACAACATTGCCCTCATCGTCCTGCAAAACATAAGGGCATATGTAAGCTTCCTCCTCATTTGGTTCTTCCACATAATGGACAGGAGCGTCACTCGATGGGTGGGTTACGTAAGGACCAGGTGGCCTAGGAATGCCTGTAGGATTTATCTCCATCCTAGGAACAGCCGGCTTAATGTACTATCTTTTTTCTTTTTCTTTTTACTCCTCACTAGGGCAGATTCACCTTTAAGTGGGAGGTTATTGGGGGTAAAGGCGCCTCTGCCTAGCCGCCCGTGTATTACTACACTAAGAGTCACCACCACTGCACACTGCTAGTGGTAGGCGCCCGTCACCGTCACTTTATTCTTTATTCTTTTAGTGACAGTTTGAATAAAGGAAGACCCGGTCACACATTGTGACTGTTGGAGTTCCCATTTCTAGTCTCTCCCTTTCTTGCTCTTGCTCCCCCGCTATAGCTCTCGAGCCCAACCTTCGATCCATTGCTCCCTTTCACACCTCTGACAAGGAAGCCGACGAACTACGCTTAACTGTAACATTCAATTATGTGCTCTGCCAACCAAATCTCTTAGAGATAGAGCACCTAAAGTGACAATCAGAGGGTCGAAGTCAATTTGAAAAACGTTGGTTTGAAAACCAAGTTGCAATGGCTGAACTAAGAGCCCAGATTATGACAGCCTCAAAGGAGCGATTGGCCAAATGGTGGTCTCAAAGAGACCCAATCTATTCCTTTCGAGTGCTGACTTCCATTTGGGATATGGACTTAGCTGGAACTAGCCAAGAGAACTCTCTGGTTGATAAGGTTCTCACTGAGAAGGAGCTACATGTTGCAAGTAGACTCGGACAAGGTACCATGATACTTGATGTTGCAAAATACTTGATGTTATTAAGAAGGCTACCACGAGTATTGGATGCATGTGCCACAATCCAGTATAATCCCGAGTTCTACAATTGGTTTTTATCCTCATGAAGTGACATGGATTCGTAAATATGTATATAAATAAACAATGACTTTTGTGACCCTGTATAGATAATATCAACACACACAAGCAATGATAGTCAAGCGGAGGGAGAAGAGTTGGGTTTGACAGGCTGAGCTCCTCAGGTCCTCCTCTCACCACACATTGAGAAGTCGTGTGACCATTCCCACCTACAGGAGGAGGGCATGCAACCCTCATTATTGCCATACGAAGCTCTGACCAACATCTCTGATGGTGTAGATGGGGCACCATCCCTTTCTATACACCTTTCCCCTTTTTCGGTCTATCCTTCCAGGGATGAGCCTTGCTCCACTCTATGACAACTAGTCCACACAACTTAGCACAAGCCAATATCTGCTAATGGCTGGAGGCAAAATGAATATCATCATGGGGACCATCCCTCTACAACAAACACTGCATGCCTCACCTCTCCCCTCCTCATCATATGCGCTTGATAACCCACTGTATAAACCCTTCCATGCGAATAGTTTTATCCTACCTCAAGGCCTAATCCTTGGTTCGCATTTTGCAAGTCCCCCTACGGTAGCCGACATGGAGCACCCATTGCAACTAGCTTGCAAAGATACTATCTGCTGTCGAAGGGAGCATGTAGCATAAGCTCCTCTGCTGGAACGCTACATACCTACCCTTAAAAGGTATGCAAAGAAGCAAGGTCCCAAGCAATACCGACCCGGACGTAGGCTCCCACCAGACGCTCGGGCACCATGTGCTCAAAAGAGGAGAGGGCAGCTTGAGACAAGCATAAATTTGACGCATTGTTTAAAAGCATTCTGGAAATAGTTACGGCCATGGACTACACCATTCAGGTCCCGGCCAACATTTTTCCCACCCAGCCTCATAAGAGCCCCTCACTAGCACAGCCTCAGTCACCCGACCACCCAGACTTGCCCCGCCTCGTACAAATAGAGTAGCCCCATGTTGTATAAAAGGCTTATCAAATGCTACTTGGCCATAACTTTTTGTCTTTAAATGGTTAAGTACTGATATGTTTCCCAATTGTACAAACTTTTCATATTTGCATTTAATATATTTCACGTCTTTAGCAAAAGAAAAAGCTAATCAAGCGCAAGTGATAAGTATCTAAGCCAACACCATGGAATTCAGATAAGTGATGTCTCCTTGCATTGCACTGGTTTATTATAGTTGCAGCATATGCCGTGCATGTACTCTCATGAAGTGACAAGTGGATGCAGGATGATGCAAGTCTTTGTGCAAAGGTGTTCAATGCCCAAGTCATCGCAAGACCACCGACCCCACAAAGAGCTGCGACAAAGCCACGCTGCCAAAAGTAAAAAATCACCCGTGCGAGTGCCCATGTCGCATAGCCCAAAGCATGATCTTAACCACTTCCTCTTTCTGGGTTAACTCTGTGCTGGGCACTCACAGCAACTATTACCCCAATTGTACCAACATCGCACGTTCCAAAGAGGGTTGCAATATCTCAAGTGTATCTCCCCATCTCAACAACTACTTCCCCAACAACGAGGCTAAGACACAATTATCGCTGTAATATCCATTTCCTGAGCCTTCGAAGCTTGACATTTCCTAACCCATTGAAAGACTGATAGCCTCAACATATTGCAATGGTTGTACTCAAGCAAAAAAAAAAAAAAGAACAAGAAAAAGAAAAGAAAAAGAAAAAAGAAAAAGAAAAAAGAAAAGAAAAGAACAAAAAAATAAGAAGCACCCCACGATCACAACACGGCACCTAGGGGTCCTCAAATTAGGTACGTCCAATGACCTTGGTTGGCTGGCTCCGTCCCTAGTTCCCTAGCCCTTTAGCATCACCCATAATTGTTCAGGGCACATCAAGGGTAGGACATACCTAGGGAGCTTGTCTCGCATATGTTTAGACATGTCACCCTGACCCATTCACACGATTCCCTCTTGCACTCTGCCTTACTACCATTGCAATCAATTGTGGTAAGCACTGCACAAATGGCCATGAAAAGTACACCGTCCTCATTAAGCAAGTCCAATAGCTCCCAGCTACCGAAAGTGTGGTGTCCCTGTGTTCAATTATGCTACGTCGTGCAGTCACAATGCAAAGGATGTCTCATACACCTTCACGTGTACTTCTTCTCAACATGGAAAACTTTGCTTCATCAACACATTGTTACGAGAAACCAACCCATAGTCTTCTAACTACGTAATATCTAAGTATGCACGAGCACTTACATAATGTCTACACCGAAATATATACACAGTTTGGGTCCTCAAGTGCAGGACAATACTCTCAGCTTGCTTAGAGTTCGACCTGTCTCCCAAACTAATTGAACTATGTCTTGTGCACGATAGAGAAGACTAGCACTACCCCTAGGGAGAGACCACCTATGAGAGGTTTTTAATTGTAGGTATTAAAGACTCCAACAAAAGTGTCGTTCGCTCTTCATCGACACCCAACTCTGAATTATTATCCTTTATCATCTTGCAAGCCCGCCAAAAATCGTCATGTGCAAAATCCCCAACAAATCAACACTTGTGCTGGCCATCAATGCAATCCCCAACAAAGAACAGCCCTACCACCAACTCCAACACTCCTACCACCAGCCACCTAGGCCGCCAACATGCCCCTAACGACCTTCCTCCACACCACCACCAAAACTCCTCCACGGCAACCACCGATGTCCCTTTTACCCACATCTTCAGTGCATGCCAAAGCCTGCTACCTACGATGGTGAGTGCCATGGGACTAGCACTCGTCTAGGACGGGGATAATGTTAACCGGTAGACAAACAAGGTGGAAAATCTGGAAAAGCTAAAGCAGAAGACAAAGGCCAAGGCAAAGTGAAACGGAAGACAAAGGTGCACAAGAAAAAGCGCAAGTCAATACTTTTGTAAAAGAGCACAAGCGCATCATGATTTAGTTTAAGGAGCGCCAATTTGTAAAGGTAGATGGGCGGTAGGAAGGAAGCTAGGAAGATAGAAGGACAATGGGAAAAAGGGCCTAGGCCATGGCCGGCCATGTAAAAAAGGGGATAAGGGGATGACCACCCAAAAGGGATTTAGGGTTTTGTATATAAAGTTGAAAAGTGAATGAGAAGCTCATTCTTGTGTGTGGCCAAAAGTGGGTCTCCTCTTCTTCTTCTTCTTGCTTGCTTGAGCTTGTGCTTGAGAGAGGGAGTGTGAGAGTGTGAGGGAGTGAGTGTGTGAGGGTGAGGGACTGGGAGGAGAAGCTCTCCATCTTCCCCTCTCTTCTTTTCTTCTCTTCTCTTGTCTTGCTCGCGGCTATGGAGCTTGGAGCGTGGAGCTTGAGGAGGGAGCTTGCTTGAAGCTTGCACTTGGATCATGGAGCTATCGGAGTGCACGGGAGAGGAAGTAACTCAATCGGCATGGAGGTAAGCTCACTACATCCATAGATATGGATGGCGTGTCGGCTATGTGAGAGATAGCCATTAGTGCTTGGCTTGGAACGCTTGAAGCAATAAGCGGTCCGTGGGTCTTTGCGGTTGAGTGAAAGCTCCCACAATCATAACTACCACCAACGTGCTAAGTGTAGACGTGAGGACCCATCTAGCCAAGCAGTCCATCATCAATGTCCGCACGTGTTGAGCTTGCCATCTCAACATGGTTGATCACTATGGCTCCACTACAGCTCTCCTACGCCTCGAGGATTGGCCCCAAGATGTGACGTGAACATAAAACACATTTGAAAAAAAATCTACTCTTTTAATTAAATGATCCAGGAGATGATAGATAAACCTCACCAAATAACCCCCAAGGAACCGAATATCTAGCTCTACGGCTTGGGATACCTCACACTCTCACCATCGGGTCATCACTCATACAAACAAGTGCTAGGGATCTAGGTTACGATACCATGTGGTGCATCAATGCCAATGTGAATATGACTATCGTGCTCAAACACATGGCTAAACCTCATGCTTCAGCTCTATCATACGTCCACATACATAAATCTTATTTTATTTAATGATAGAAAAAATCTAATTTTCTTTAATTTTTTTATTTTTTCTTATTTATTTATATAAAATTATTGGTAATTATTGATTTTCAAGTGTAGACTGATTACTCTTATAGAAAATGATTTTCTTAGCATGTTACATTCCATGGGAACGGCAAATGCATACCAAAACCTAAAAATTGCATATTTTTCCTTAACCGCCTAGTCTTGGGTTTTACATTTTTTGCATAAAATTACTAGACGACTTATTTTTTCATGATTTTTTTAACTTGAGTGATCAAACAAAGGATTCACAATCAAATCCAAGCATTGCTAACTATTTCAAGCAAGAATTGATCATAAAACGTTAAAATCTATATTTTTATGATAAAACCACTCATTATGATGCATGTTTTTCGACCTTGGAGTTCTGCTATTGCTCTTCCATGGTCTCCGTCCAACTCCGATTCATGTCTCTTTCCACTCCCGCATCATCATTTAACCAAAAAATGTCCATCTCAGCCCATCCCCCTCTCTTTTATATTCATCCATAAGAACAAACCACAAGAGGAGAGAGGACAGAAGACAAAGGAGAGAGAAAGACTAAAATCGGATCTTCTTGTATATGCCATTATTTTTTATAATCTTTGTGGCAATGAAGGGTGAGAAAATGGTGGAGATTGCTACCAAGAGCATTCCATGTATGGTGTTGATTCCAAAAATGACATTTTTTAATGATCTTTGGGGGCATTGAAAAAAAGTCCCCCCCCCCCCCCCCCCAGTTTTGAGAAGACATACCTTTTCATTCATAAATCTTGTTTTAAGCTTTAAGATTTTTTTTTACAAAAAACAGGTTCACTTTTTTGTGTTTGCACTCTAATCAAAGTATTTTTTCGCTTTTGAGGGAGCAAACGCTCTTGGATTTGAGATCCATCTAGACAGTTGGCTTCGTGATGCTGAAATCCATAAACTTGGCCACCATGACACACTTTGTGGCTCCTAAATCATATAGCTGCTTCATAATGCGAAACCTTGTGGGGATTAAATGGGGGATCAAATGGACTCCGATCGACGAACTAAGACTTGCGTTGGATTCTTGGCATTGAACTCCATCTAGGAAAACTCCAGCTCATCGATCCGTATCCATTTCATTTTGCAAGAAAATTTAGTCTTTATGGCCTCCCAAGCTCTTTTCCACTTTCAAAATAGCCTTTAAAATCCGCTCTCATTGGCAACCACGGGATAGGGCAACTCAACCCTCGAATCCCATGAACTGATCTGCACAAAAATAACCATAAAAAGTATCAACCTTCCACAAAAAAAGTGCTCAACAACATACAAAAATAGCTTCCACCCTACCCCTTGACAAAATCAAGGCATAAAGATCCACAAGGGATAGGCCCAACATAATCTGACAGAAATCTAGAGCGAGTCGCAAACCAACTACTCTAACACGGACTGGTGATAAGAACCATCAAAGAGGTCATCCTAGTGGTGGCCTAAACTACCTACCGATAACATAGGACAATTGGACCAAGAACTCCTTTTTCTTTTGAATGCATTTTTCTTTCAAGGTTTCAATACTCGGGAGTGTAAAAAGGAGGGAGCTAAGCGCAAAGTGACCTAAGGAGAACAGGGCATCGGCCTCAAGTCCTAACTTAGTACCCAAGAACCTACCAAGCTCTCACGAGGCAACACTTAATCCTTTTTTGTTTCACTCACTTTTATTTTCACTCTAACTTTCCTTACTTCTTTATTTTGGCTAGCTGTTATCCCTAAGAAGACAAGGCATCAAGTCTGACTCGTTCCCCAAGAACCTACCATGCCTCCGCAAGGCGATAATCAACCGCTATAAGAATTTGTTTTACTTTTCTCTTTTCCTTTTTTTTAAAAGGGGTTCGAACCCCTTTTTACACACCTCTGTAATTCTTTATTTTTTCAAGCATATTCAAATTTTTCCCTTCTTTTTTTCCCATAACCAACATGGCTCTCCTTTTGCATTTGCTAACATGCAAGCTCAAAATTAATAGCATGTGAGTGCCAACATCCCACTACCTCAAATGCGATGGAGATCAAGATCTAAATCCCAAATAGAATCTAAATCTACTTGAATCGCCACCTCTCCTTGATGGAAAGGCCATAAATACAAATATAATCAAAAGCCATGTATGACACCTTGATATGTATCCAAGGCTCTCATATGCACCCAAAGGTACTATCAAGGTTGCAAACATTGTAAACTTTCCAAGTAAACCATACCCTTGCAATCCTATCACCACCAAGAGTTGTTTCCTTGTCATGGTATAGCCACAAAGCCCTTACACCACTCACCTCCACACAATGGATTGATATCCTCAAAAATCTAAGGGTAGTACTTATTGACTCATTCCAAGGTCTTAACACAACTCCTTCTATCAAGCTAGAAAATTTCGACTGCCAATTGACTCATGAGCAAGGTCTTAACATAGCCTTTTCTATTAAGATGGTCACTGTCTACCGCACTATGACTTGGGGGTCTTAACATAACTTTTTCTATCAAGCTAGCGAGTGTTTAACCATCTAGACTTTGTGTTTATTTTTTTGGTCATGCAAGTTGACCCTCAACTCAATTATATTTGAGGAGTGGATATTTTGTGAGTCCTATGGTAACCTATGGGATGACTCAAGGTACATTGGAAGTATTATTGGGATTCTCCTTGAACCAGGTAGCGAAGGCCTCATTTCCACATTTGTAGACCTCTACTTCCAAAATCCAAGTGGCTTCTTTGAGAGGGCATCCCTTCCACTTGGGATGGTAACATTTGTGCTCTCATTGCCAAAGGATTACTTCAACTTTGAAGGGGACATTGAAATAAAGCAATGGAACATGTCACCCCCATTGGGTGTCAGGGTAGAACCTGCACATGAGGCGTGTGTGGAATGCATTGTGGACATAGATGCTTTTTTGCAAATCTAGCTTGTAGGAAACCTCATTCAGGATCTGGGTGATGTGGTAGGGTCTATAGTATCGATGGTTGAACTTGGGGCTCATATTCTTTGGTAGGGACATATGCTTGGAGATGATGAGAACCATGCCTCCTTGGGTGAAGAGGACTACCTTGTGTTTCTTGTTGGCATGTTCGATCATGGTGATTTTGCTCTTTTCCAAGCTATGCTTGGTTGCTGCATTTCTCTCTCTCCATTTCTTCAAGAAGTCTTCTACATCTTGATCTTCAACTTTGACAACTCTTGAGGCTTGTTGAGATATCAAGCTCCACTCGTGATACGCCAGGGTGACCGTTGTGTATTTATGTCACCGACGTGTCGGTTGCAGATGCGGTTGGTACACCGCCCATGAATAATAGCTACATGATAGCTATCCTTATCTATTCTAGTTCGTGGCTCAGTTAGTATGCCACCTTAGTTAGTTGAGTTTGGTTTGAGACCCATATAGAGGGTTCTTCTATTTCTTTGTACTTGAGTTCTTTTGGCTTACACAACTAAGAAGAGGAAAACTGTTTTTCAGCCTCCACCCTTGTGTGTCTTCCCCCATTGTGCAAGCAAGAAAGCTTCAAGCGAGACTCCTTCCTTCTCTCCCACAATCTTGACATGGTATCAGAGCCTTGTTCGTGGTAAGGAGCTCAAGAAAGCAAGCCAAGCTCGCGGTGGTCTGGTAAGAGGAGCAGTGTTGCTTTCATTTTCTGTTTTGGGAGCAGATCTCTGCAGGTAGCACAGCCGGAAATTGCAGGAGTGCATTGTCTCAGGTTGAGACGCCCTTCGCGCTGAAGCAAGAGGGCAGTATATGCTGCGGGAGAGAGCTTTAGCTCTTGACGACCCTGTTTTTTTGATTTGAGGCCATTTCGGGGCCTGTTTTGAAGGCGGAAGTTTTCTGCACGCACTCAGGAAAAGACCCTATTTTATGCTGTGCGACCACTGTTCTACAGGTCGGTGAAAAGTTACTGTAGAGATTGCATCGTATGCTTGTGCGCAGAGACATTGGGAGTTTCAGAATCATCATTGGTTCCTGTTTATGCAAAATCGTCACTAGGAAGTGACTGTGTGGTCAAATACCACTTTCGCCAGTTTTGCAGATTTTCCCTTGTGAGGGTGAAGCTGTGGTTTTTGCAGTGACAGAATTTTTTGCAGTCTTCTGTAATGGCATCTGATTCTCTTTCACAGATTGTCACTGAAAAGCTTGACAAGAACAACTTCCAAGCATGGAAGTTTAGAATGACGAATTTCCTTATGGGAAAAGGATATTGGGAATTTGTTGCAGGAAATGAAGAAGAACCAGTTCTTCCTGATGTTCCCAATCAACAGCAAATGCAGGCATTCAAATCATGGCATGAGAGAGCCAGGAAAGTTATGTACTGGCTGTCTATCAGTATTTCAGACTCTATGATTGTGCATATTCAGGATGCAAGTACGCCAAAGGAGGCATGGGATACTTTGTCAAAAATGTATAGCACAAATACGCAAGCCAGGAAAATGCAGCTCAAGCAAGAGTTGCACAATGTGCAAAGAGAAAATATGAGCATCAACGACTACCATATGAAGGTGAAGAAGATTGCAGATGCACTTGCTTCCATTGGGTCACCAGTGGAAGATGATGATTTAGTCTCTGTGACCTTGAATGGTCTAGGAAAGGATTATGCACAGTTTCGAACATCCATTTCAGTTCGTGAAAGATTTCCTGATTTTGAGGAGTTGATTGCTCTTCTAATTTCTGAGGAACAGAGAAATGGTGGTGCATCTTCTTCAGGAGGAACTTCAAAAGAAGCTGTCTTCTACTCAAATGCTGGAAGAGGTAGAGGCAGAGGTAGAGGAGGCCGATTTGGAGGCCGTGGCAGAAATCAGAATATGCAGCAAACTCAAGAAAACCAGTCCTATGGAGGAGGACGTGGTAACTCTAGAGGCAGGGGGAGCCAAAGAGGTCGTGGTGGATGGCAAAGAGGCCAAAATGCAAACAGTAATGTTGAATGCTACTACTGTGGTAAAATGGGTCATATGGCTAAAGACTGCTATAAAAAGCAGAATGACATCATGAATGGAAAACTGCAACAAGGGAATTATGCATCTTCTAATAGACAGGGTGATGACAGAAATGAGCATTTGTTCATGGTGCAGCACATGAACAATTCTATGACAAGTGCAGAAGAAAGCAATGATGTATGGTATGTTGACTCAGGTGCATCAAACCACATGACAGGTCATGCAGAATGGATGGAGGATGCAAAGAAAATGGAAAAACCAGGATTTGTGGAGACTGGTGATGATACTGCACATCCTATTGTGCAGATTGGAAAAATTCCCTTGTCTATGCAGGGTGGGAAAAAGAAATACCTGTCCGATGTATTTCATGTCCCGAATATCACCAAGAATCTGGTTTCAGTTGGTCAAATGGTTGAACAGGGCTTGCAGGTCAGATTTAATCCTCATGGATGCTTTGTTGAGGATATGAAAAATAAAGGTCGCTTGATAGCAAAAGGAAAGAAGAAGGGCAGAATGTTTACATTGGATGCAGACATGTCTGAATTGAGTGCAGCAATGTTTGCACATGGGACCGGTGTAGTTGCAGATATTGATATCTGGCATAAACGCATTGGTCATGTTAATGTACAGCGACTTAAATCAATGCAGGCCCAAAATATTGTTGCAGGATTGCCCAAATTCAAGGTTGCAGAAATGCATAAGGTATGTGAAGCCTGTCAGTTTGGAAAACAGGCAAGGAAACCATTTCCTAGACATGTTCAAGAGAGTGAGAAGCCATTGGAATTAATTCACTCTGATGTGTGGACAACTAAAGCTGCATCTCTTGGAGGCTGTCATTATTTTGTCAGTTTTATTGATGACTATAGCAGAAAAGTTTGGGTGTATTTTATGAAAAAGAAAAGTGAAGTTTTTGGGCATTTCAAAACTCTTAAAGCTATGGTTGAAAAAGAAACAGGCTTGCAGATAAAATGCTTAAGGTCAGATGGAGGGGGAGAGTACCTCTCAAATGAGTTTGCAAAGTTCTTGCAGGAGCATGGCATAAAGCAGCAATATTCATGCAGTTATACCCCACAACAAAATGGAATTGCAGAAAGGAAAAACAGGCATATTGGAGAGGTATCTTGTGCCATGCTCAATGAAAAAGACTTGCCAGATTTTTATTGGGCTGAAGCAGTTGCTACAGCAGTCTACATAATGAACAGGACGCCCACTGCAGCAATACATGGAATGACTCCAGAGGAGAGGTATACTAGTAGGAAACCAGATATTTCTCATTTGAAAATTTTTGGTTGCATTGCCTATGTACATGTGCCAGATGAGCTGAGATCCAAGTTGGATCCAAAAGCTGAGAAGTGCATCTTTATTGGTTACTCTCTGCAGCAAAAAGGGTATAGATGCTATAACCCTTCTACTCGTAAGTTTACAGTGAGCAGAGATGTTGTTTTTGATGAGATGAGTAGCTGGTATAAACCAGTAAATGTGATTGATGATGAAGATGCACAAAATGGTAATGCTACACAGAATTCACAGCAGCAGTCACAAAATATTAGTGGACCTGGAGCGTCCTCTAGCAGTGGTTCACATTCTTCGCCATGGACAGGCAGATTGAGATCAGGAGAATCTTCTCAAAGCAATGCAGATAGTGGTATGCAGGTATCACGAAAAGGAAAAGAGAAGGTTGATCAGCCCATGTTTGATGTGAATGCAGGTCACTCTTATGTGGATGGTGAATCCAGTGGCTCAGAGCAGAGCATTGATGATGAGTTGGGTATTCCTTCTATTGTTACACCTGGAGTAAGGAAGACCAGGGATGTTTTGAGAGCACCTGCGAGTGAACCTACTTTGCGCAGGTCTACGAGAGCTAGGTATCCTGTGGATAGGCTGAAATATGATGGATTTACAGCCATTCACTATGCATATATGGTCAAGGTGATACAGGAACCAGAACCCACTTCTTTTGAGCAAGCCATGGGAAAAGAAAAATGGGAGAAAGCCATGGATGAAGAAATGGATGCCTTGGAAGCAAATACTACATGGGAATTGGTACCTTTGCCTAAAGGTAAAAATGCAATTGGCTGTAAGTGGGTTTATAAGGTGAAGCACAATGCAGATGGTTCTGTGAACAGATACAAGGCAAGATTAGTAGTCAAGGGGTATGCACAAACATATGGCATTTACTATGAAGAAACATTCAGTCCAGTTGCAAGGATGGCAACTGTAAGAGCAGTCATTGCTATGGCTGCATCAAAGGGATGGTCTTTACATCAGATGGATGTAAAGAATGCCTTCTTGCATGGTGATTTGCAAGAAGAGGTCTATATGGAGCAGCCACCAGGTTATGTGCATGCTGTTCATCCTGAGTTTGTTTGCAGGTTGAAGAAAGCCTTGTATGGCTTGAAGCAAGCACCTAGAGCATGGTCTGACAAGATAGGACAGTATCTTGTCACTATTGGCTTTCAGATTTCCAAGGCAGATTTCTCACTTTATGTGAGAAAAACAGAGAAAGGTATTATGCTACTTGTCATTTATGTTGATGATTTGATTATGACAGGTGACAGTGATGAAGATATCCTTCATGTGAAAATGCTATTGAAGCAGAAGTTTGAGATGAAGGATTTGGGAGAGCTGCGTTATTTCTTGGGCATTGAGGTGATTAGATCACCAAGTGGGATACAGCTCTTGCAGAGACAGTATGGATTGGACATGCTGTGCAAATATGGGATGACAGGTTGTAAGCCTATTTCAGTTCCTTTGGAGCAGAATGTGAAGCTGAGCACAGATGCAGGTGAGCTTCTAGAAGACCCTACTATGTACAGACGCATAGTAGGAAGTTTGATTTATATGACTATTACCAGGCCAGATTTGAGTTATGCTGTTGGATTGGTAAGTCAGTTTATGCAGGCTCCAAGGAAACCACATTTGGATGCGGCTAGACGCATACTCAGGTATGTGAAGTCCACATTGCAGTATGGACTATTTTATGAGACTGGGGTTCAGATACAGTTGCATGGATACACTGATGCTGATTGGGCTGGTAGTATCTATGATAGACGATCTACCAGTGGATATGTGTTCTCTTTTGGGAGGTTCTTCTATTTCTTTGTACTTGAGTTCTTTTGGCTTACACAACTAAGAAGAGGAAAACTGTTTTTCAGCCTCCACCCTTGTGTGTCTTCCCCCATTGTGCAAGCAAGAAAGCTTCAAGCGAGACTCCTTCCTTCTCTCCCACAATCTTGACAAGGCTAAGGCTAAGGGTGTTATGGCTTCTACATCTTGATCTTCAACTTTGACAGCTCTTGAGGCTAAGGCTAAGGGTGTTATGGCTTCTTTCCCTATGGGTAGCTTAAAGGATTTGTAACCTATTATTATTGAATGGATTAAGCTGTTGTAGTAGAACTCGAGCACATTAGGATACAAGTCCCAAACTTCTTGGTCCACCTTGGTATAACTATAAAGATAGTCTTCAATGCCTCAGTTTACTCTTTTTGTTTGCCCATCTATTTTGAGATGGAAGGATGATGAGAATCTAAGCCATTTTTCCAGAGTCTTAAAGAGTTCCTTCCACATGTCACTCATGAAGAGACCGTGTTAATCTAATACAATGGCTAATGGTAGCCCATGTAACTTAAAGCCATGCATGAAGAAGAACTAGGATACCTCCTTGGCATTCAATGGTGGCTTGGCGAGTATAAAGTGAGCTTGTTTGGAAAAATAGATCCCCACCACAAAGTTGATTGTATAGACATGGGATTCTAGAAGTTCCGCAATAAAATCCATGTTGATGATATCCCATAGGTAGCTAGGCACTGGCATTGGTTGAAGTAAGCTAGCTAGCTTGGAGCATGGTGCTTTCACTAGTTGGCAAGTGGGACAAGTCTTGACATAGTCTATGACTTCCTCCTTCATGTTTAGCCAAAAGAATTGTTTTCAGAGGACCTCGATTGTCTTGCTTTGTCCCTTATGTCCCCCTAGCTTCCCACATGCACTTCATATAGTATAATTTTCTTCAAACCCACATTATTGGGGATGTAAAATCTCTTACCTACCTTTCTCCAGGATATATATACCATGTGGCATCCTTTCAATTTGCACTTCTGCTATGATTTTGTGCATTTCTTGGTTATGTTCTAAAGTCTCTTTCAATAACTCAAGAAAGTTGTTATTGTCCACTCTCACTGCTTTCAAATCCGCCTTGCGACTTAGTACATCTGCTATTTTGTTGGTGGACCCGAGCTTGTGTTTGATTTCCAAGTTGAAAACTCTAATAGGAAGTCGATCCATTGGGCTTGTTTGGCAGGCAACTTCGGTTGGGACTGGAAGCATTTGAGAGGGATGTTGTCTGTGAATACCATTATGTGTTTTCTTGAACATAGTGCTTCCATCTAGTTTCTATATCTACAAACTTCTTGGATTCGTAAGCTATGGGGTGCCCATCTTGCATCAACGCTCTCCCAATGCCATAATCTGATGCATCTATGTAGATCTCGAAGGACTTAGTAAAGTTTGGCACTTTGAGTATGAGGGTCTGACTCATACACTCTTTCATCAACTCAAAAGTGGCTTGTTGCTCACTCCTTTACAAATCTTCTACAAAACATAGTGAACCCTAATAATTGCCAAACTTCTCTAACAATCTTTAGTACTGGTCATTTCTTCACTACGACAACTTTCTTGGGGTCTACTTTGATGCCTTCCTCACTGACGATGGACTGTAGGAATTCTAACTCCTTCACTGCAAACTCACATTTTCCAGGTTTGGCATATAGTTTGTGTTGTCTCAGCTATCTTGGGTGTTGTTTGTGTTCCTCTAAGGTTTTGTTATACAAAAGGAGATTATCTTTGTAGATAATGATGAATACATCAATCTCTGGCTTGAATACTCCATCCATTAAGCCACAAAAGGTATCTGGCCCATTATTCAACCCAAACCCTAGAATGAGCCACTTGAAGCTTCCATATCTAGTATGAAAAGCTATTTTGGAAATATCTTCTTCAATTATATGGATTTGGTAGTAACTTGAGCTAAGATCTATGTGGTTGAAGTACTTTTCTCCATAGAGTCTATCTAATAGGTCTTTAACTAAGGGCATGGGGTATCTATTCTTGATAGTGATCTTGTTAAGAGACCTATAGTCTACACACAATTTGAGTCCCCTATCCTTCTTCTTAATAAACTACATTGGGGCACCAAATGGAGACTCGCTTGGTAAAATGAAGCCTTGCCCTTCCAATTCATGCAATTGATTCTTCAACTCCATCAATTCAGTGTGATTCATGCAGTATGGGGCTCTAACTGGTGGGATTGCCCATGGGATTAGCTCAATCTTGTGGTCTACCTCTCTTTTAGGAGCTAAGCCTTTGGGTAGTTTTGCGGGCATCACATCTACATACTCCTTAAGTAATGCTTCCACTTCTTTGTTGCAAACATGTGATTTAGGCTTCTTGGTGACCTCTTACTCCATAGCTCAAATCATGCATAAGTATATCGGGTCATATCTCCCTACTTCACTAATTTCTCCACCTACTTGGCATTGTAAGTCATGATGCAGGGCCTAATACTTGTGACTTGTTGAGGCATTACTTGATCTAGAGCTCTTGTTGTACTAGGTCTTGACTTTGTAGTTTGGCAATAGACTCCATGCTTGCTCTCCTTCATTTTCACTTTGATTAGCATCCTACTTGGGAGTTGCATCCTTTAACATGGTACTCTTACATCTTCTCCTTGCATATCCAGTAGGATCTTGTTAACTCCTTTGCCAAACATGGCAATGGCATACTTGTCATACAACTCGAGGCCCAAAATAACTTCAAAGTCATTCATGGGTATTACTAGAAAATTAAGCCTAGCCTTCCATTTCCCAGCTTCCACTTGTACTACAAATACTTGCTTTACTTCCTTTGCTTCTCCTTGTGCCAAAGTCACTGTTAATCCTTCCAAGGCCGTAGACAATTTTAGTTAATGTTTTCTTGCACACTTTGGTGTGATAAAATTGTAAGTGGCTTCTATATCTACCACAATTGCATGTTCGCCTTCATTAGCTCCTCCCTTAAGGTATAAGTGTTGTATTGTTGCTATCCGAGCTACCACACATTGGGGGCGTGCACTAATTGTCCCCACTCTTGGGTGTTCTAGGCTCTCTTCACTTCCACTAGGGATCTCCTAAATGCATGGGGGTTGTGGCTCCTTTCCTCCATAAGTGCTTGTGTGGCTATTACCTTGGACCCACTTTTGAGCGTATATCTTCCATGGGGCATCTATTTTAGTAGTGTGGTCCCCCACACTTGAAACATCTAACCCTATGGTTGAGGCTTGGGGTCTCCACCATGCCTAACACAAACTTCATGCCCATGATGGTTTATCAACCCAAGCACCCCACAATGAATCCTTTGGTCCCCTTAAGGTGTCTACATTACTAAAACATTTGTGCTAGAAGACCAAATAGCATGGACTATAGATACTACAACCACCAATACCCTAGACAACCAACACTTCAAGAGAACACTCACACTAACCTTAGGGCTCAATTGCTATATCTAATGAGCAAGATCTTAGTGTGTGTGTCTCCTTGCAAGATTAATGGTGGGCATAAGCCACTATCTGCTAGCCATTTAAAGAAGAATCAACATTGTGACTCAATCTACAAAATGGTAGAAAAATTGGCCCAAGAAACCAAGCATTTTTGAACAAAATACTTTTTACAGCTACACTCAACTTTTAGCACATTTTTAAACCTCCTCAACATGATCAACTTAGATAATTATGATATGATCATGATTGCATCCCAATGGCACTTCACTTGGAAAGAACAAGAGATTTATACTGTAAAAGCATTCTTGTCCACGAGAAGATCTCACGTGAACTCTTAGAAAAACAACAAAAAAAAGAGAAATTTTTCTTATCTATGCACCTGTTATGAGGCTTGCATACCCATCCAAGTTTGAAGCACTCAAATAGTAACATACCTCCTCCAGTTGCTTCACAAGAAGTTGATATCAAGTGCACTATGAGATGGTTACTAAGGGAAGCCACCTTATCACCTTAGTGGAACAATATCATGTAGTTAGTTTGCTAAGATGTAACACCACCTATCTTGAGTCTACACCCTTATGATGTATCATCAAGTTTCACAAGTTCGCCACATTGAAAGAGTTGCTTCATCACCCACTACTAGATAAGACCTTGACTAAAGAGGATCTCCGATATCACTTGTTGCTTTAGCAAACCCTTGTTGCTCAATGAAATTATGTCTTACCTATTTGTACTCATGGTTTGACCTACAAACTTAGATGCTCAATGGCATCACATCTTACCTATACATATTGATGGGCCCTAACATACCCATTGTAAATAAATAAAACCATCTTTGTTGTCAATATCAATAGAATTTCCATTCTTAATTAACCCAAAGCTCAAAAAATGCTACACAATATAACCAAGTCCCCAAGCTTTGAAGCTTGCCTTATTTTCTACACGAGAGGAGAGCCTAAAGCTATTTTGTAAAATTTACCAACTCCTCCAAAGCATTGTGTTAAAAATGAGAAAAGGGGCCCCTTTTTTTTTTAGGGGCTAAAAGGAAGGGGAACATTCATCTTTTTATGAGTTTATGCAATAAGAAGACTAATTTTGTTTTATTATGAAAAGAGTTTTTTATGAAAAATAATTTTTAATTAGTTTATTTCATATATTTTAGCTTATTTGTTTGTTTTACATTCATTTAATGAAAAGGGTTTTTGTTTTTATTTATAGAAAAGGTTGAAGGGGAGAAGGGAGATGAGGTGTGATTTTTTCTTGAAATGTTTTTAACATAAAGTATCTATAATAAATTAAATTTCTTAAAATTTTATAAAATATAAAAATTGTTTTTAAAAAATTAAACAAAATAAGAAAAACTTTCTAATTCACAAAATAAATCAAAATTTTACTTTTTAATATATGAAATTTTTTAATTATTTTACATTCATTTTGGTTATGAAAAATACTAATTTACATATTTTAATCATTTTCCAATGGTAAATCAATTATATTTTCTTGTAAATATTTGAAGTATATTACGTAAAATATATAGAGCAATAAATCGAGTAGCCTATTTCATTGAGTGCTCAATAATACATACAATCTACAACCTATTTACAAATCAACCTTGTATTCGCTTCTTAACAAACACCTCAGAAGTTATAGATTTAAAATCTGTAACCTATGCACTAGAAAACGGTCGATATAGCTAACATGACAGTATACCCTAAAACTGTTATCCACAATCCTACGAAGCTAAAAGTAGGCCCAAAATAGCCTCAAGTGGCCAAAAACATAGTAGTAGAGTCCTAAAGGTTGTATTTGCAAAATATACGTCATTCTTGCATGCCAAATCTCACAGAAATCTAAGATTTTTACTTTGCCCTGCTTCCGATGTTTCCACATGCACTATCCAAGGGAAAGAGGAGAGCATGGGAGAGCTTCTTACTGATTGCTTTCTTACTTAAATCCTTGCTCCTTCTTCTTCATTTCAACCTTCAAAACTAGCCTCTCTCAGTGGCACCGCTTTGATACCATGTCATGAATCATGTGGTGGGGGGACTTGCTTGAGCTACGATGCTGAACACACACTAGAGGAAGCTCACTCAAGAATACAAGAAGAGGGATTTTTCTTCTTTCTTCCTCTCCCAGTGTAATGTATACAAAGTACAGATCAAATACAATATAAAGGAAAGTGACCTACAAAGTCAAACAGTACATAACTAACTATACTAATCGATTAGCACTATAATAATGCTAGTTGTAAGTAAGTGTAACTAACCAAATATAATAAGTGTTAAGAGCCATGTGAGGATCATAATGAATATCAACATGCTAAGTATAGATGTGTGGATCTATCTAACTAGGTGGTCTATCATTAATGGCCGCACTTGAGCTTGCCATCTCAACACAGTGTAATATGCTAAGGTGCACTACTGCACTAATTCAGTGCACAATGCACATGGGCGTATGGAGGTGTAGTACACTATGGTAGGATTAGTGCAAAGTGTATATATACTAGAATAGTGTCCTTGTGCAATGTGCTCCAAGTGCAAGGGCCTATGTGTAGTGTACCTAGAATGAGTTTTGGAATCTTGCACAAATGCACTAAAATGTGTCACCTTTCTTGTTAACCTCAAATCAAAATGGCAAAAAAATGAAGGAAAAAGCGAAAAAAGAATGGAAAAAGAGCAAAGGCGTAGACGCAGCCTCTAAAGCTAAATTGAGGCAAAAAGAGCAATTTTAAAGGAAAGGCGCCTCAAAAACTCTAAAAACTCTTGTAAAAGAGCGCTAGGCTCCCTCCTGTGCCACTTGTAAAAGAATAGACGTGTATAGGCTTAGGGCATGAAGCAAGAAGAGGAAATTAGAAAACGGGACCTTGCCACAATGGCCCGTCATGTAAAAAGGGATGGGCGCCCAATGAGGTTTTAGGGTTTGTATATATAAAGTTCAAAAAGTGAATGGAAGCTCATTCTTTGGTGTGTGGCTAACAAGAGTCCTCTCTTCTTCTTTTCATCTTGCTTGTGTGTGTGCTCTTGAGGGAGGGAGTGTGAGAGTGTGTGGGAGTGAGTGAGTGTGTGGGAGTGAGGGATCAAGAGGGTGAAGCTCTTCATCATCTCCTCTTCTCTCTTCTCTTCTCTTCTCTTCTCTTGCACACAGCTATGGTGGATAGAGCTTAGAGATGGAGGAGGCTTGAACCAGAGCTTGAGGTAGGAAGGAAGTTTGGGTTTTTTAATCTTCGAAACAAGTATTTTGGGTTATTTTACTGGTTTGATGATTGGAAAAAATGGAGAAATCATTTCAATTTTTTGCCTTCGATCGTTGTTGCATTTAGAGTAGGTTAGGATTAGGAAACCGGATAGGAAAAGCATAGGGTTGATATTGTAAAACAAGGCAAAACAGGGCACAAGTCATGCAAAAATGGAAAAAAAAGAATGCTTGGGATGTTAATGTCGGCAAGTGAGTGATATGGGGACATCAAAACCTTACCCGAGAAGGGATTTAAGAGCCAAGAGGTCAAGGAAGAGCTCATTTCACACCCTGACATTGAGAGAGAGTGAGAGAGAGTGAGAGTGTGTTTCCAGCATTGATTCGATTCAATCTTTCCATTGGGGAGTTCTTCGCATGATTCAGGTAGATCAGGACCTCCCTACTATGTATTTGTTGTGATCTGGAGGGCAGCGTGCTTGGTGGTTGTGCGGATCGTTGGATTCAACGAAATCATCCCCGATGCAGCCGTCGTCGCACACGGCTTGGCCCGTCTGAGTGTCGGTGATTCTGGGCCGAATCCCAAAATCAACCATCAGATCACTCGGCCATTCGGCCCTCAGATCACTTGACCATTCAGCCCTCAGACCATTCGACCCTCGGCCAACTACACTCGGCCTGTCCGAGTGAAGTCCTCAGACCAACTTTAAAATTTGGCCCTTGGCCCTACCGACTTGGCCCAACACCACTCGGACAAGTTGACACTCAGCCCGGCCGAGCTCACCATTCGGCCGTCGGCCCACTTGACTCGGCCACTCGGCCCTCGGCCAATCCCATTCGGACTAGTTACCATTCGACCCTCAGCCTGGCGTCCCAGTGACACACTCGGCCCCTACAACTTAGATGAGTTGGACCAAGTTAGGATTTTTCCAACTTAGATGAGTTGGCCCCTACAACTTGGATGAGTTGGACCAAGTTAGGATTTTTCCAAATTCTCCAGTCGCGTAAACCTTCGTAAGTACCCCTGAGACGCGGAACTCAATTCTGATGCAGGGAAGAGGCAAATTCATAGGACACGGTCACCTAGTGGCTCGAGTAGGCTATTGCTAGACCCAGAGTCCTAGCGACAGCCAGATGAGTCAAAGACCCTGAATAACCCTAAAACGGGCAAGATAATGCAGTGAAAACCCTAAAAACAAACAAGATGTCCAGACACGGGTCAACAAGCCTATTAGGCCTAAAACGAAGTGAGAGAGTGCATAAGCCACTTAGATACTTGTTTTCCGCACTCGCCCTGAATTTTTACACTTGAAGTATACTTAAGGACAACTGAAAGCCTGATTGAGCACAAGTGCATAGGAAAGAACACACACATATTAAGTAGAGGTAAATTGAGGATTGGATGCGATAATTCAAGGAACTCACTCAAATAAACACCTCAAGGAACCCACCAGTAGGGGAAGATCCCAAGACATAGATGGACAACCAAAGCACAGAGTAGGACTAAGCAAGCGGCACTAGAGAACTAGATCTGACCAACTTGCTAAACATAATTGATAGCCTAGTGGAGCACAAGAACATGATCATGTAAGAGAAAAGCTCAGACCAGAGGCTGAACGAGGAACTCGACTTACGAGATTTTCTAGAGGCAATTCAGCAGCTGGTAAGTAGCTACGATTTGCACGCTCGGTATGAGCACCGCAGCAGAACGGCAAAAGCCATCATAACAGACTTGGAAGAGGAACGCAAGCTAGCCCACAAGGCACTGCAAGGCATAGTGAAATACAACCAAGACCAGCGTGCTAGGAGCTTAAGGCAGAACGCAGAATTGCGCGAGGTACAACGGGTGCTGAACCTGGCAGGTGGGAATCGGATCATGAGAGAGCCCTGGAAGGAGACTTGACATTGAGTGAGCTTCTCATGAAGCGATTGCCCGACAACACAGCAGCAGCGGAGCAGAATGCTGCAGTACTAGTGACATCATTACTAAAGGATAAGGAGCAAACCAAGGCTCTAAGGGCCAGTCTAAAATCCCAATCATTGCAAAGCAACTCGACAAGTATCAACCCCATGACAACCCATACAGCTTTGTAGAGCAATTTGAGCAAGTCTACGAGGCCAACAGCCTCACCAACTTGACTCAACGCTCTCAAGCATTTGGGCCTTGCTTAGGCGACAAGGGTAGGACTTGATACAGGAGTCTAGATGCCAGAGAACGAGTGGACTTTAACGGCCTCAAAAATATCTTCATCAAGAGATTCTCTGAGCCCAGATACTTTGATAATCTGCTAGTGAGACTGACGAATGTCAAGCAGAAAGAGAAAGAGGACATTTGCGACTATGTTACCCATGTGAGGAGCCTCTTCAAGAGAATCCCCATGGGCGAACGACCTACTGAAAGAACGGTGTCTAATGTATTTATTAGTGGAATATGGAGTGAGGAGCTATATAAGGCCTTGGTAGGTAACTTGAGCTTGCAAGGAGACTCAATAGCTAGGGTGTTTGAAGAGGCCATTCGAGTGGATGACCAGCTGAAAGAGCATAGCTCCAGGAGCTCAAATTCAAAAGAGACCAACTCGCGGAGTTCGGAGAGAGCGTCAACCTCTAGTGAATGATCAGGTCCAATAGCCCATGACAAAGGGAAAGCCACTAAGACAAACCAAGACTTGGCTGAGGTAAAAATGGAGATAGCCAAACTGCAGGATATGTTGAAATGACCAACGTGCCCACATGTCCAATGCATGTACTGTGGCGGAAACCACTTGCCAACCAAGT
>NC_141163.1:7055000-7062500 GCF_053477565.2 Lygodium microphyllum | reverse complement strand
GGGAGCCTTTGCTACGGAGGAGCTTCTTGTGGCCATTCCAGGTGGTTTCGTCCCCCGTTTTGAGTCTTTTCCCTTTTCCCTTAAGCCATTAATGATATATGTATATGTCAGGGGTTACTTTCTTTTCATTTTCTTGTATAGGTTAGTATGTCTGTGGGAGGTCTGAGTAGTCATTGCCTCCTGTAAAATCATTATTAGGCATTAAAAGACCTATTTTAGAAGGAAATCCTAGTGACCCTGTTCTGCTGACCTGCTAGGTGGCCATTGTAGGAGTTTTTGCTAGTGTGAGGCAGTTAGGAAAGCATGCCAGAAAAAATGATGATGCAAACAAGCAAAATCTTGAATAGCTAAATAATAAAAATATACAGAGGTGTGTAAAAAGGGATTCTAACCCCTACAAAAATAAAAAAGGAAAGAAAGAAAAATTCTTGAGCAGTTGTTCATTGCCTTTGAAGGCCTGGTGGGTTCCTGGGTACAAGTCAAACTTGGGGCCAATGCCTTGTCTTATTGGGGGTGGCAGTTAGCTATAAAAATAGGAATAAGAATAAGAGAAGGTTGGAATGAAAATAAAAGTGAGTGTTAGAAATGGGTTAAGTGTCTCCTTGCGAGGGCTTGGTAGGTTCTTGGGTACTAAGATAGGACCTGAGGCCGATGCCTTGTTCTCCTTGGGTCACTACACTCAGCTTCCTCCTTTTTACATACTCGAGTATGGAAAATAAAAGGCTGAATGGAAAATGTGCTAAAAGATAATATTTCTTGATCAAGTTGTAGGAGTTCTCGCCTACGAGGAGCTCCTAGTTGAGTTGTCCTCAGTTAGAAAGGTAGTTCAGACCACCACTGAGGATGACTTCTTTGATAGTTCTTTTTAGCTTGGCCATGTTGGAGCAGTCCGTTAGTGACTAGTTTTGGCCTTCTGTTGGATTATGCTGGGCCTACTCCTTGTGGATTTCATGCCTTGGTTTTGTCAAGGGATAGGGTGAGAGCTGTGATGTGTTTTGTTGTGTATCTGTTTTGTATCAACTTGATGCTCTTTGTGGTTGTGTTGATGTGCAGATTCGTTCGTGGGATTCGATGGGATGAGTCACCCTATCTTTTGGTCGCCACAATGAGAGCTAGATTTTAGGACACGATTTGGACTCGTTCTTGGAGCGTTAGAGCCCGTTTTAGAGTCGGAAAGGGCCAGAGAGATGTCAACGAGCCAATTTTCATGAAAAATCAAACGGTGGCAGATGGTTGAGCTAGAGTTTTCCTAGATGCATTTCAACATCAGGAATCCAACACAAGTCTCGGTTCGTCAATCGGAGGTCGTTTGACCCCCCATTTAATCCCTGCAAGGTTCGGCGTTATAAAGTAGCTAACAGATCGAGAAGCCGTATAGTGCATGGGAGAGGCCAGCTTGATGGAGTTCAATGCCACGAAGCCGCCTGTTTAGTCGGATTGCAAATCGGAGCTCGTTTGGTCCTTCAAAATTGGAAAAAATCCACTTGTAGGACAGTGTGAAGACAAAAAGATGAATCAGTTATTTTAATGTTTTCAACCTTAGGCTTAATAAAAGCCCTGAAACTAAGGGTGGTTACACACCAGGCTGCGGCCGCCCAAGGATCTATAATCCGGCCAATAAGAAGGCCAGATCTTCAAAAGTGGGCGTCCCCCTCTTACACACTGGGGGTGCCTGGCATCTCGCCCTTTCGGGGGTCTTCAATGCTCCCCCCGCCCCCTTTCTGCGCTCCGCAGGGCGGGGGAGCTCCCCCGTCCTGTTCCATCCTGCGACCATCTTCACGATCTGATTGGCTCCTCCTCTGTTGGCCTGTGGGCTCCAGGATAGAGAGAGGGCTTCCTGTTGCCCGTTCCTGTTGCTACAGCCCGTTCCCGTTGCCCGTTTCCGTTGCTGCAGCCTGTTTGGCTCCACCTCCTGTGATGATCTCTCTGGCTGCCATGCTCATCAGAGCTCTATTTTCTGCCCACATGAGTGGGCTCTAGGTAGGTGCACCCTGTGGCCGTTGACACAAAGGGAGCCATTGATACACAGGAGCTTCCCTGTGTTGCCCATTTCACCACATGCATAAATGTACACATCGTGAAGGTTCATCTCTTTGTGTTTTTCTGGATTCATCATCCCTCTCTTCGCATGAAAATGTACACATCGTGAAGGTGGGAAGGCATCTTTGATGATCATGCATCCAGCCAGGTCTCTCTCTGTTGTTGCAGAAACCGGTTCAGGGTTTGATCATGGCCAATTGCTTGCATTTAATTTAACTAGTTTAGGGTTTAATCATGGCCAATTGCTTGCATGTAATTTGTAGGCTTCACAGGTGATCCGTAAGCTTCAAAGGAGAGTTTTATCAGAGCTCTGGCTTGGAGGCAGAGGTCTTTATCAGAGCAGAACTTCGCAGCCTTCATAGGTATGCTCTCTCTCTCTCTCTCTCTCTCTTTGATTGACCTGGTAATGTTTTCACAGGTGATTCTATTGACCTTGACTGACCAGTTTGCAGTTAACCCATGATTTGCCTTATAAGCAACTGTTAATAAGTCAGAAACATTAATTGGGCTGTGTTTTCATATCGTGTCTTGCCTATTGTGCATGCAACATTTCAAGCGTGTGTTTCAAGCCTGCAACATTTCAGTATGCCTGTGTTTCTACCTCCATGTGCTGCTGCCCCACTGTCTTTGGCTTCTCCCAATCTGATACATATGAGATTGCTATTCATCTCTGATAACAATTTCTGATAGCTATTCATCTCTGATAGCAATCATTGCAGGAATCATCAATCAAGCTTCAATTGAGAATAATGTTATGGAGAATTGTATGAACATAAATGAATATCATTTATGTACTCTTTGAAGTAGAACACTTGCTGATTGCCTGTTTTATTATTAGTTGAAATTTAGAATTCCTTGCTGACTGCCTGTTTTATTTATGTTCATACTTTCTGCACCAACGCCTTTGGAACATCACAATATCTCGAAACTTTTTGAGTGGACCTTCATAACAACTACTGTTCTACCAATTAATTTATTTAATTGTATTTGTAGGAATGTATTATTGTAAATTTTGAGTATCCTAAACTCTTGCTAGGTGGTCTAGTTTCAATTTGACTTAGGTTTTATTGGAGGGTTTTTGTTTGCTTAGCAGTATTTCATCGTTGCAATGAATCCTTTCTTAGTTCCGCTATATATGTTTGGCATTTATTACAGGTTGACAATGGCTAAAACTTCTTGTCTATACATACATCCCATCATTTTGTTTGAATCAATGTATCTGTATAACATTTCCTTTTCTTTATTGTTCTTTAACCATATTGTTTGATATATGTTCATCGTTGCAATGAATCCTTTCTTAGTTCTGCTATATATGTTTGGCATCTATTACGGGTTGACAATGGCTAAAACTTCTTGTCTATACATACATCTCATCATTTTGTTTGAATCAATGTACCTGTATAACATTTCCTTTTCTTTATTGTTCTTTAACCATATTGTTTTCTAATTGTAAGATAAATTGCAATGTGATTGGAGTTATCCTATAGTTGTCACCTTACAATCAATTATTGATATGTAAATAAAAAAATGGAGTGCATTATGTAAAGAATAATAAACTTGTTTGTCCATTCACATATTGTAAATGATGGATCAATTTTCATGCGTAAGGTGGACGATTGGAATGGATTCTCAAGAGAGCACTCCCATGGAGGAGTTTCACCAGTTCGTGTCTCAAATGAGCCAAGATGCAATATGCAATAATGACTTCATGTACTTTTCGAGCCAAAGTGTGGTTGTTCCAAACCACATGCCAAGCCACACTGCCATTGGCAATATCCCTGTAAATGTGTTTCCAAACCGCCCTCCTTTGATCAATCCCCGTCCTCCTCAATTTGTACCGTTCCAACGACCAAGACAATTAGGTATAGAGAGACCCACAACAATACACAATAATATAATTCTTCGTCCAGTTGCACATAGTCCTCAACATGGTCCCTCGGCACCACGACAACAAGAACCACAAGCAATAAGTTCTTGTGATGCCAACCAGGACTCATGTGAAGAGGTTGACTTGGTTCAGGCTCAAGAACCAATGGTTCCATCTTCCGAGAATGCCACCAAACAACGTCCACGACGAACATCATCGGAGTTTGATGCTCCTAAACCTCCTGAACCAAAGAGGGTGCAGAAAGGAAATAATCAAAATGACGGTCCTGAGACACAAGATCATACAATAGCCACAAAAAAACCATTTGCGCAATGGAAGGATGCATGGATAGTACAACTCATTCACATTCGAGGATCCATGAGTGTGGAGTTCTCAAAGCCACCGAAGCAAGGAGTGGATATATGGTCCAAGGTTGCCACCCAACTAGCATCGCTATTTCCAGAGTTTGACAAAGATGGTGAGGCATGCACAAAACGTTGGGGATGCATTTATGAGTCATATAGAAAGGATAAGGCCCACAATGCCATATCAGGCAATGATCGCAGAATCATTTGTCAGTGGTATGATATTGTGGATGAATATATGTGGAATCATGCCAATGTTGTTAGCAATGCACATGCCTCGTCTCTTGGTGGGTTGTCTTCATCAGAAGACAACAATACATCAGTCTCCAATGATCAAGGTGACCATACCCAAGAAGACATTGGCTCCAATGAGCCTTCGAAGATCGTGCATGATCAAACAACCAACCAAGGAGCATGCAATAAAAAGGGTAGAAAGGTAGAGGAGTCTCTCAGTGACATGGCTAGCACCGCCCGATCAATGTTAGCCAACCAAAAATCAAACCTAGAGGAAAAAAAAACATTTGAAGAGCACAAGCTCATTATCATGGATACACTTGCCTCCTCGTTATTTGGTCTATTAGATGTAATCAAAAGTCTTAAAAAGGAATGATGAATTCAACTGTAGATGAATTTGGAACTTAAAAAAAAACAAGTTTTTTATTCTACCTTTACATCTCTCTTCAAGTGTCTCATAAAGTTTCGTCAAATCTTTTGACAGGTGAATGGACGATGAAAGTCTTTTGATAATGCGTGTCATCGGTGTTGTAGTCGCTATCATAGCAATGTTTCAACTATTGTTGAGTGTTTTGGATGATGGGGACGATGACAGCATGCTATTGCATACTTTGATGGAGTGCATGGCTCGAGGTTACGTTGCACGTCGAGCCAGGATAGGTCAGCGAGCGAAGGCACGATCGACGGTCATGTTGGGCCTATCCAAGACCACAAACTTTTATGGAGCAGGGGCTTCTGGGGAGTTATACAAACCGAATGTTTAAAAGTAGGTTACGAATTAGCAGGAGTACATTTGAATATCTCGTCGCGAAATTAGCACCACAAATGCGATGCAAGAATATGAACTATAGAAGGGTAGTACCTATGGAGAAGCGGGTCTGTGTGGCTCTGCATCGCTTGGCAAGCGGCTCAAGTTTGGGACTAATAGCCGATTTGTACAGAGTCTCAACTTTGTTTACACAACTGGCTGTTTTGGACTTTTGTGATGCACTGGGTGCTTCTGGATTGCATAGGATGTATGTAAAGTGGCCTTCCCCACAACAAATGCAAAAATATGCTGGTGCATTTCAAGCCCTTCGAGGCATACCGTATGTTATTGGTGCAGTAGATGGTAGTCATATACCCATCATTGCCCCAAGGGAGAACCACGAAGATTATTTTAATAGGAAGGGCTTCCACTCTATTATTCTACATATAAGCATGGCAGCCAATTGTGTTGTTTGGGACTATGATGTTGGTTGGGCAGGTTCTATGCATGATTGGAATGTTTTTCAACGTTCAGATCTAGGAAAACGATGCACAAACAAAGCTCTGGGACAATACTGTCTACTAGGCGATTGTGCTTATCCTGCACGCTTTTGGATGCTTCCTCCTTTCATAGGTAGTAAGGATCGGCTATCTCCGGAACGTTATTATTGGAATTACATACAATCAAGTACTCATATGCCAGTTGAAAGGGCATTTGGCATCCTTAAAGCGCGATTTCGTATATTGTTAAAGAGATGTGACATGCTTTTACAAAATGTCCCAAAGATGGTGGCAGCATGCATTGTTCTACATAATATATGCATTGTGCATGGAGATGGTTTTGATGATGCATGGATACATGAAGCGACAACAGAACTTGATAGAGAAAGTAATGCGGCTCATCAAGACATGGACCAGCAAAATAGTTTGAGGAATGGATTAGCAGAGGTTGCTATGGTAACTAACATAGGTACCACACAAGCACTACAAAGAGCTCATGCAACGGAGCCAACGCAAGAGGCAATCCATCTTGGGGGGGCATCTCGAAGAGATAACATTGCTCAAGCCATGTATCGAGAGAGGGAGAGCACAAATGTGAGAACAATATTTGGTGATTCTGACTCTACGGAGGAGATGGACGACGAAGACAATGGTGAGTAAACACATTTCGACTTTGTCTATTGTTCAACCCATACTGTTAAGCACAATCACATCCAAGTAAGTAATTTTCAGCCATCCTTGCATGATTTTTTAAAGTTTTCAGTCATCCTTGCATCTGCAGCGTAGGTGGAAAGGTGGAAAGAGGGGTGGTGTGCTACAAAAATTTCCCTCTTTCCACCTTTCCGCAGAGAGCTCGGTAGAGCCATGCCTCAACAACATGGCGAAGGGGTTCAACTCCCCTGCTCTCTTGGAAGTGAATGAGCTTCCAAAAGCATGAATAGTAGTCACCATAGAAACAAATATATTGGCGCAGAAAGCAACAACGCAATAAGGTCATAATCTTGGAGTTCTTTGGTAGGAAAAACTTCGTATTCATGCTTTTAGTTTTATAAGTGACTTTTTTTAAAGGTTTATTAGTCGGTTTAAAGTGTTTAATCAAGTATTCTAAAAATAATTATTATGATAATGATGATCAACATCCGTAGCATCCCTTCATTCACATGCGATTCATGAAGTGTCCGGTGGTAGGTGGTGGTCGGTGTGTAAACTATTGTCGACGGACCCTTTTTGATAACGAAAAGTGTCCACTGCCCAGTGTGTAAGCAGGTGGCGGCCGCCCAAGTCAACTTTTCCTGTGCCCACAAACTAGGCACAGATTGGGTGGGCAATGGCGGTGTGTAACCACCCTAATGCAAAAACTATCAAACAAAGGGAAGCGTCAATGCGCCTTCTCATTTTTGCTCAATGCCTCTCCGATTCACCGTTTGGAGAGAGGGAGGGAGATTCTTGATCAGGGCAGGGAGAGGAACAAGATTGGCTACAAGCTTGCCCGTTTTAATGGAGGATAAAAAAATCTCATTTTTTGTCTTTCTCTCTCCTCCCTCTCTCTCCCCTTAAGGGGGTAGTTCATGCACATGAAGAAGAATGAAGACCGGTTGGAGGACACTTGCCCTGGACTGCTCCAAGATCAAGAGGAGGTTGAGGGGAGATGTTCAGCATTGAATATTTGTTGTTGGTCGATCCCTTGGCAACCTAGAAAAATAATCAAAAAACCTGCAACACCCAAATAAGCGGTATGCCTCATTT